>NC_133789.1:2618612-2663775 GCF_003597395.2 Chelonoidis abingdonii
TGAGCCAGGGCCATGGCACCGGGGGAGCTGCAGAGTGGGAAGCAGGACAGAGTCTGCTGTGGGGGGGGATGGGGGCGGAGTGTGAGCAGAGCCACATCTGGCTTTTGGGGAGGCACAGAATCCTCCAGCCTATGATAGCTGCCACTCATGGCCATTATGCCACATTCTGCCAACTTTTCTCATTTTAAATTGTGCATTACTTAGCTTGGAGGCCTCTCAGGACTAGGGGAAAATGCTTCCAGTATCGAGTACTATTCAGTATGAGTAAGCGTGGTAGAAATGAGCCCATTAGCAAAAACAGCCTTACAGATTAATACCAGAAAGCCCAATTATGCAATTTTTACTTGCATTGTTCTACATTTATTCACAACTGTAGTCCCACTAACTCCAGTGGGCCTACTCTTGTGAGTTAAGTGCTCAACCACGTAAATATTACACAATTGGTGCCAGAGTATACAAATGCCAATGAGAAATATTTCAAAAACACAGACTCAGATGACCACATCTAAGGCATCTTTCTCAGCATTTTAGGTTTTTCATATTGTCAAAATCATGTTATTGCTAGGATTGGAGAGAAAAGTGTGGTGTAATGGTATGAGCCCAAGACTAAAAGCCAGGATTCATGGATGTTAGTCCTGCCTCTAACACTAACTGCTACCTGCACTTTTCTGCATGAATTTCTTTACCAACAGCAGGCAAAACCTCAGTAAAATTATATTTTTCACATTTTAAAAGATATTTTCTCATCTTTTTCTCATAAACTTTCTGCTGATGTAAAAATGGTGGTTTAAAAAGCTCAAGCAGCCGATTATAAAATATGTATTTTGATTCCTTTTGTCATTTAGTAGCCAAATGCAAGTCATGGATTTATCCCTTGTACTTGAGCAAGTCTTGACTGTAGCCACAGATTGTGAACCAATGAGGCCAGGGACCTTGCTGTTCTATTCCTTTGCAAAAGTGACATTTCTTCAGTGACCAACATCTGAATTAGACAAACTGTGAATGCCCAGAAGAAAACTCTGGGTCTTATTTCTGCCAGCACCAAGCCCCACACCTAGCCTCAGATACTGTATCAATTCATGCAAGTAATGAATAGTAACCACGTCCAGCACTGCCTCACCAGGGGCATCTCCTTTTAGAGTAATACTGAGTGGCGCACGACTTGGCCTATAAAACCACCATACAATAGTCCCATCCGCTGCAGCCTCTCATACCAATAACCCTGCGTGTGGCCCAGGGACCCCTCCTATTATTATCATAACCACGGAACAGAGGCCTGTACGGCAGAGCTGTAGTGCCTGCAGGCGCTGTTTCCTGAGAGCGAAGGGGGAGCTGACAGGACACTAAGAAAGGTGACACCCAGGAGCAGCGCTCGCAGGCGGAAAAAGGCGCCCAACCCAATTCGCTGCCTTCTCCTCAATCGACGGTTGCCAGCCTGCGAAGCGGGAAGCGCGAGACTAACCGCCGCGAGAAAGAAAAAGGCGCCAAACCCAGCTGCTCCTCCCCCACCCCTCCCTCGAACTGTCACTGAGGCACGAGACGAACGTCAAAGCCGAGAGGGACCAACGCTCCAAACGCCCCCTTCTCTCCCGTCCAACTGCCGCGCACCACGTGATCTCTGCTCCCTGACCTCCGCCTGACACGTCACTAGGCTCTCCTTACGTCATTCCGTTCGCTTTGCGAGTGCTTCACGTCACGTGGCATGCGTTCCGGCGTTCCTCTCTTGGCTTTCTTCACCCGCTGAGCTCTTCAGATTCGCCATAGAATAACTGTCTTTTCTCTGCCCTTATAGTAGACGATAAAAATCTCAGGGTGATGTACGAAGGTGTCTGGCTCGGGATAAACCTGGGCAGGGAACAAAAGCGCGGGGACGCCGGGACGCCGTGTGGAATGTGCTGATGCGGAAGGGCAGGCGGCTTCCCGCGAGTTGCTGCTGCCCGGACATCCAGGAGCTCGGTGTTGGTTGGGAACAAAGGGGCCGAGGCCGGTGCTGGAGCGGGTGAGGCTCTGAGGGGTGGCGGGAGACAGGGCGGGGCGTGTGAGTGGGTGGGGCCTGCAGCACGGGCTCGGGCGTCGGCCCCGGGAATCCCGGAGCCTACGCGGCCTCGGCGACAGCCTGAGCCTACGAAGGGGGATGGGAAAGGGCTGAGGGAGAGAGACGGAGACGATCCCCCCCCCCACCTTTCCATGGGGGAGGGGAGAGCTGCCCCCCATTCCCCCCCTCACAGACATACACCTCCGTGGGGGAGGGGGGAGCTGCCCCCCACTTCCCCCCCCCACAGACATACACCTCCGTGGGGCAGGGGGGGAGCTGCCCCCATTCCCCCCCCCCACAGACATACACCTCCGTGGGGCAGGGGGGAGCTGCCCCCGTTCCCCCCCCACAGACATACACCTCCGTGGGGGAGAGGGGAGCTGCCCCCCATTCCCCCCCACCCCACAGACATACACCTCCGTGGGGGAGAGGGGAGCTGCCCCCATTCCCCCCCACCACAGACATACACCTCCGTGGGGGAGAGGGGAGTTACCCACATGTCTCCCCCCCCCACAGACATACACCTCCGTGGGGGAGGGGGGAGCTGCCCCCCATTCCCCCTCCCCCCACAGACATACACCTCCGTGGGGGAGGGGGGAGCTGCCCCCCATTCCCCCTCCCCCCACAGACATACACCTCTGTGGGGGAGGGGGGAGCTGCCCCCCATTCCCCCCCCCAGACATACACCTCTGTGGGGGAGGGGGGTAGTAACCTCTCACACACATGCAGACACACAACCCATGGGGGAGGGGGAAGCTTCCCCCCCTTCACACACCCCTTCGTTGGGGAGGGGAGAGCTATCCCCCACACACATCTTCATGGGGGAGGGAGGAAAGGCAGTCAAAAACATTTCTTGCCCCATCACCATAATGCATGCCAAAAAGTGGTAGAAGAGGAGGCAAGTACTAGCCTCCTCTAAGCAAGTTCTCTTGCTGTAGTTAGGTGTTTTTTGAAGTGGGTCTTATTTTCTAAGGTACCATGTTATTGACTGGAGTAAAACTATCAAGGTCTGAACCCTGTGTTTAGAAGTGATATGCTTGTGTTTTTATCACTTGAGTGCTTAGCATCTGCTGCCTCTTTTAAAAAAAAAAAGGGGGGGGGTGGAGTGGAATTTGCATATTAAATATATTTGTATATTTAGCACTTTCCCTCCCAGTCTTCCCCAAATTGGATGAGTAATGAGATCTTTCTGTTGCTCTGGAGCAGGGTCTCCATTTAAAATTGATCTGTGTAAGCATTCTTTTCTTTGGACTTTGTGTGGGAATGGCAACTTCTTTAGAAAGGGTTGTCTAGTGTTGTCAACAGTGCAGTCCATCTGTAGGCCTTGGGCATAAAAATACTCAAACATACATGGAACTTTGTGCATAAGTAGTCCATTATGTGTGGGAATAATCACAAGTTCAAAACTGAAGCATGTGTATAGCAGTTTTAGTATTTGATGTGATAAACATTATTAGTATCAGATGCTGAGCGTTTACAGGACTGGGCCCAAATCTTGCGCTCAAGTCTTCAATGGATTTAATTTATGAGAGAGGCTAGCAGGATATTGCTATTATTTTACAGAGCATTTTACATATGTGGGTTCACTCCTGCAGCAGATTGCACATGCCCAGCTCTCACTGACTATGACATTAGTAGCTGTAATAGGAACATTTGCTTTTTTTGTTACTCTGAGGTGCAGTTTAGCTGTATGACAATGTATTACTATGAACTTGTTTATATTTTATGATGTTATTTAGGATACCATATGTGCGCACTCCTGCATTCATATCCAGTCTTTGAAGCCAGCCATATAAGACAAATGATTGAAATCCAATATATAGTACTGTAATTTTTATTAAAAGCGATGCACAAGTAAAATCTTTACAAGGAAGATCAGACAAACCTTGGATTTCAGTTTCAGAGCTGTTTATTTCATCCTAGTAGTTCATCCTTAAGGGTCAAACTAGTTCACAGAAAGTTTGTCAGTCACTACAAGAAAATGTAGACCTAGTTTCTGGAAAGTTGTTTGTTTTCTTTCACTGCGAAGCTGACAGATTTGTGACTTTACCTGCAATACATGGTTATAATTAGGGCTCCTTAAATTAGGTTTTAACCAGTAAACAGCTTTAATACAAACAGGAGGAAATACTTTTTCACACAGTGCACAATGGACCTGTGGAAATGATTCCCAGGGTATGTTGTGATGGCCAGCATATAACTGGCTTAGAAAAAAATGACTAGGTAAATTCATGGAGAATAATTCCATCAATAGCTATTATTCAAGATTGTCAGAGCTGTAATGCCATGTTCGGGGCAGCTCTAAAGCTCTGATTTCCAGAAGACAGGAAAGGAAGACAGGGTGGATCACTCCAAATGCCATGTTCTATATAGGGCCTGCACAACTCATAAAGTGGTGAGGGCCATATTACTCCAAAAAAAACAGCTGAGGGCCAAAACCCCTTGGCCCCACCGAAACACACACACCCAGTGCAGCCCAGCCCTGCCGAAACACCCCCACAGCGCCGCTCAGCCCTCCCCTCCCCCTCGAAACACACATCCTGCCCCAGCACTGCCCAGCCCCGAGGAAACACCCCCCCCCCCCGCACACGCCATCTGCCCCATGTAAACAAACCCTCCTTCCCCAGTGCCGCCCCGCCAAAACCCCAAAATTGCTAAAAAAAAAAAAAAAACAACCACACACACCCAAGTGAAATTAATAAACGCTGAAAAGCAGATGCTCTGATTATAATGCTCTTAGTTTTAATTGTTCATGAAAACAAAAATTGTTCTATTTAACAGTCTAACGTTGTGTTCTCTTTTTTGTCTTTCAGAATTTGAGATATAATGTTAGCAGGCTGAAAATTTATCTACCAAAATGTCAAGTAAGTTTTTTTTTTTGTTTGTTTTTAATTTAACAAGTAAGGATCTGTTTTATTAACCTTTACTTGATCTGTTTCATTAACCTTTACTTATATGAATAATCCCATTGCTGTCACATGAGAAAAGGCTACTGGACCAGGCTCATTTTAAGAGGAATGTTATCATATACAGTAATTATAAGTGAACTACCCATCAGTTGGTACTAGATGCTGCCACAGCTCAGAGCCAGGGCTGTGCACTGAGGAATTATTTGTGCCCAAACAATAAAAGAAACACACAAGCATACTACCTGACAAGCTGCAGAATTGCTCTATAGCCATTTCTCCAGTCTTAAGGCTGGAATAGTCTCTGCCATCTGGGTACGTCCTCCTTAGTGGCAGAAGACCCATCCCATCATGCCTACCTCAGTGGAATGCATTGATCACCAATAGAGTTAGGCTTGGGGATTCATACTCCCTTACCATTTGTCCCCACAATTTTCCCCTCCAATGGGCAGGACCTTCCACACCAAGGGGCAAGATTTGCTCTTTCTTTAGTAAATATAAATTGTGTAAAATTGTAAGCAATTTGAGCTAAATTCTGCACTCAGTTACTCTTGTGCAAATCCTAAATGAAGTAGGAAGAGATTTACTCCCTCTCTATGCTTTTATTTAATGCCAACTATATGCTACTGAAAGCCATGAATGAAACCACTCGGGGAAGGGGTGAGCTGCACAATTGAACGTAAAATTTAGCCTACAATTGTTTCATCTTAAAGCATACTGTTACATGTCAAACTCTACATTTCAAATCCATTTTCTTGCCTCTGAAGAAAATCTAGCGTGCTTTAATTTCCATAGTGGCTAGCACAGTTTTTTTTGAATTCTCTTCCTACATTTCTCCCCACCCCAGTACATCTAAATAAAAAGTTAGTAATCTGACACTGGTGTCACCTTTTTTAAAACGCATCTCTTCTTCTTTCATCCTCTGTTTTTTATTTCATCAATGTAGATTGTAAACTCTTTGGGACAGCAATCTGTCTTGTTATCATAAGTTTCTTACCAAATTATTGTTGTGTGCCTAGTACACTTTTGGATACCATATGCATAATATATCTGAGTTGTCAGGAAGTTATGTATTTGCTTTTGTCTTTTAAACAGAAAGGCCATCCTATGCCCCACCTCCCACCCCTGCTCCCACAACCGTAAGTATAATGAATTTCTCATTAACACAAATCTGGTAGTCTGGCTTTTAAGGCAATAACTTGGTAGTCACAGCTATCAGTATTAAAATATTATGAATATAAAACTATTTGCACTGAACTGTTGAAATGACATTTGGTATTTAAATTAAATTGACCTCAGAATTTTGAAAAGGTGTGGGGAAACTGGGATAAGACTCACTCAGTACTTAGGGCCAGATCCTTCAAACACTTAAATTTGTGTTTAACTTTACATTGAAGCCAGTGGGACTACCTGCATGAGTAAAGTTAAATACAGGGGTGAATGTTTCTAGGCTTTGGGCCTGATATCCATGTACCCATTGTAAATATTCCAATTCGATATAACAGTAAACTAAGAGCTAAGTAGCATACTTAATTCAAAACTTTCTTGCCTCTAAAAGCTTAATGTTTTGAATTAAGTTCAAGTTTTGAACATAATTTTTTGTACTTTTTACAGTGAATTTAGATTTGTACGTATAGTTTGTTTTCGGTGATATTCACATAGTTATGTAGAATTATGCAAACTTTCATTTATATTGGGTCAGAATAATGGAACCCTCATGATGAAAATCTTACTACTCAAATGTATTGAAATCCATGGCGTTTTGTAATGTGAGCATTGTGTGAATAAAGTTTCCTACATAGTATAAGGTAAGTGCCTCTGTTTGCAAAGGAATCAATCTGTTGAGGACTTACCTGAAAAATTTTATTATATAATATCCAATCTTTCTTGACATCATGTGGCCGGGAAAGCATCTGAAAATATGTTTATACTTCTATAAAAACTTGCATCCGATGACTGGAACACTCTACAAATTTAAACATCATAATGCTTTGTGTTGGAGGGGAAGCATTATCTGCATTTTATAGAAGAATAAACAGGCACAAGTGAAATGGCTTGCAAAAGAAAATGTCGGCAGAGTTTTTAATTATATTAGTGCGCCTAGGATCTACTTTTTTCCCCAGTCCTGTAGACGGTGACTACAAAATTGGAAATATGTAATTTTTTTTATTATTAAACCAAAGGCCACATTTAAAAAGGTTGGGGAGCAGGAAATATATATTTGATGTCAAAGAAATTTGTAAACTTTCCCATATAAATTTGCAGGGAGGATGACGATGACGACAGACTATTTTTGCATTAGTGTGCCAGTTTGGGTAACAGCTTGAGTCCGAAGTTTTATTTAATTTTTTTTGCTCTACAAATACTTTACTTGGTTTTATATTAATATTCAGATTGATGTGACAGGCCCTGATCCTGCAATCAGATCTGAGCATGCAGATCCCTGCATGTGCGTGGAACACCATTGATTTCAGTGGGGCTCTCCATGAATACAGTATTTCTTTGTTCATGTTCATTTTTAGATGTGCTACTTTCTTTAGTCAAGTAAGCAGCACAAGTCTTTAAAGAGTGAGCTCAGGTGTGCAGTTAGCAGTGTGTGTTGCCTATCTTATGTACATCATCTATCTGTACTACTCACTGTAGATTCTCAAGTACTGTACATGAAGTAATCTACACTCTATGAATGCAGATGATAAAACAGAAAAACAGACACAGATCTCTTGCCTTTTTCCTCCACTACCAAATCTTATTGTGCTTAGTACTGAAAATGGCAGTAATCCACCTTACTTGAGACCGTGTGCATGAAATAAACATTTCGGTGATGCTTTTCTTTTTGTAATATTGGATTTGTCTGTTTTGCAACCACAAAGATTTAGTGTCTGCACATTATACTGTCCAGTTATTTTGGAGGAGAAATCTAATATAATATGCTTAAACAAATTCTATTGTATTTCAAATACTGCTGATCTTGTAGTGAAGTGGCTGCTTATTGAAAAGTGAATTTACATACAGTAGTTACATGTGACAAATTTGAATAACCGACTGCTTTGTGTTTGAGGCTTAACAGTAAAACACATTAATGTTTAAAGATTGCCAAGTAAGGTGTAACTTTACTACTGTGTTTTCTGTGTCAAATTGACTGCTATGTGTCAATCTATTCTTGCATTGAAGCATTTATAAAATGAATGTGCACTTCAGATTGTAAGACTTTTCCCTTTGATATGTAGCCTCTGTCTTGGGTCTTATGAACACTGAACTCCATTTTAACTGTATTTATTGCAGCAGTCTCTAATACATACCACTGGCAAAGTATACTTTGAGATCCATGAAACCATTATTCCAGCATGTGTTGTAATTAAGGCCACAACTCTGCTGAAGAATGTGGCTAGACACTGCATGAATGAGGTTTAAAACCATCAAGGAACAGAGTAGGGTAAGATACAAAGGTTTGTAAGGGAAGAATTATAGTTGTGGTAGCACCAATACAGTTGAGGGTGAGACTAGCTCACTGTTAGACAGCTGGGGTTTCATCTAACAAAAAAACTAAGCAAGAACTAGGGAACATGGAGAAGGAGCAAGACAGAAATTAATTGGAAGAGAGAAATACAGAGAATGAGACAGTAATGATTGAAGGTTTAACAAGTAGGATGAATCCCCAAGAAACCAAATGTAATGACCTACAATATTAAAGACGTACACAAACTGACCCACTGAATTTAATTTCTGGAATAGATATGGACATGTTAATTAAAGTATGTAATTGTTTTAGAAGCAATTTAAATAGTGATGTGATGAAATAACTACAAAAAATGTATCTAATATGTATATTCCGTTGCAGTGGTTCTCCAGTTCTTTAATTCTGCAGATTACTTCGTAAGGGAAAGATACCTCTATGGATCACCACCTCTTCCAGCCTTCTCATCAAATCCCCTGGCACCCCCTGGTGCATAATTCCTAAAATCTTTAATTTTGCAGGGAAGTCTTCATACGCCACTGTTGGTCCACAGATTGTACTTTGAGAACCACTGTCATACTACTATCAGTATCTTTGGGGTTTTAACTTTTTTGATCAATAGCCTGTACTTCCATTGGTGCATATAATGAATGATGGTATTGGTAATTTCCACATAATCATATGCACTGTATTGCTTTGTATGTTAAATTCTTTTGTTTCGTTGGATACTAGATTCTTCCTGAATTGTTTGGCCACTTATGAAAAGTTTGCAGACTTAAATAGCCATAAGCAGGATGTATGGCACACTTATGTTAAAAGTAAGCACGCCTGAAAATAAACCATCAAATGACAGTTGTGAATTTACAGTAACACAGTCAGCTGAAAATCCTGTTTCCTGAACAGGTTTCTATTGGAATACTTCACATGTTGAGAGGAAACCAACTGCTACACCTCATTTGCTTGTTTAAATTCTAGTTGTTTTTGCATGCCATATTGCAGATCATTTTCATTTCTGTGTTTTCCTCGTTTGAGCTCATTTCTCATTCGTGTTTTTGTCTCATTTGTTTCCATCAGCAAATGCCCAGCACGCCAGGGTTTGTGGGATACAATCCATACAGCCATCTGGCCTACAACAACTACAGGCTGGGAGGGAACCCGGGCACCAACAGCCGGGTCACGGTAGGAGAATCAACTATTACATCATCCGGCAAACAACAGGAATTGACCAGAAATGGCTTTAGAGTTAGGTTCTTCTGAATCTTGGCTGTTGCCACTTTTATAAAGAGAGAAAATTTAACTCTGATTTTTTTTTTTTTTCTCCCCATCTTCTCCCCTCTCCTACCTCCCTCCTTTTATTGTGAAGCCTTGTACTGGAAAATAATCTTCTGTGTAATAGATCGAGAGAGATCTATTATTCCCATCTGAGATGTGGAAAGTCTTTCTTTTTGGAATTCCATGGGTTGAAGCCTCAGTAATCACTGCACGTTTAAGGAAAGAACCTTAAATATGGGTGTGGATTATATTTTCCTCTTGGAGGGAGGGAATTATAAATTTTATTGAGATTATAGGCATGAAACGAAAGGAAAGGCAAGATCCAAACTAGAAATTGTAACTGGTGATTACATTGCACTGTTGTGCCATGTAAGGAACCCATGTTTCTATTTTCCATCCCAGTCTTACTTTGTATGGTTAGTATCAGGTCTCCAGATTCAACAGTGACTTCTCCATCCAAGTGAGTGGTGTCGATAAAATATGAGGGAGCCTGCTCTCTGTCCTCCATGGCTGGATGGAATGTGGATGCTTTGTAGACCCTTTAAGGAATACTTGGCATAAAGTGGGAGGAAATGTACTGATATGGGGTACCTCTGAGCTTGAGTGAAGATGCAGAACACTATTCACATACAGGCAAGAAAGAAAATAAAACTTGTCAATGCACACTTTTTTCACCTAATATTTAATGTAACAACTGTAGACATACAGTATTCTTTTAAATTATTAATATAAAAATGATCATTTTTATTTTTATGTAATTTCTTTCTGAAGGTATAAAATTTATCTACACAACTCTAGCCTCTTCAGAGTGTAATACAAATAAGAATTTGTCAGTTAATCCATAGATGTTGCTGTTTAATGCAGTATACCTTTTTAAACTCCCATAAATTCAGCTTGTTTAATAAGGTGCCTAAAGAAAAGACCCCCTGCGCTGTAGTGAAGGTATGAGCTGGCGTTTGATTGAATGTAGTGTCTGAACTTACATTTATGTTACTGAATACATGAATAGGTTAGATTTGTCAGAATTTTCATTGTTTCTGTATGTCATAAGCATATACAGCTTTCTCTGCCATGCATATATGTGTATGGTATCTTTAAATTCCTGTTAATTTAAAAGCATTAAACAGTTTCAGTTAATGTTTTTCAAATCCATCTCTGTGTGTATATATGTATACATTTGGTAATGCATACACCTCATGTACATTATAACTCTATGCAAGTATGTATGCATTGTTTCATAGAACTTCATAAATGTAGTGAAACATAAAAATATCTAAATTAAAAATACTAAAAGCAGAAACACTGAACGTTAACCTTCTTGGCCATTTTCAAGTGTCGAACCACAGTCCCCAATCTTGCTAATACTTATTTGAGTCTGATTAATTTTAGATGTGAAAATAATCCCATGGACCTGCTCACAGGTGTTTGCAGGATTGGGGCGTTTAGAATCTACAGCTGTTACAAACTATATGATGTCTGTACACTATTCCAGGAGGAACAAACCTTGTCCTGTTATAAATGCACTATTTTTAACTGAGATGGTGTGTAGATGGAAGAGAACTGAAGAATAAGTGGATGCTGCAGCTTTCAATCAATAACACTTTCTGTTTAGTGTCTTTTTTTTTTTTTTTTTTTTTTTTTTTTTGAAGTGCAGGCAATGTGCTTGGCATTGTACAAACCTAAAGGAAGACAAGGTCTCTCAAGGAGCTCACAATCTAATTTGGACAAGAACAATGCAATTCGGACACAAATGATGCACAGGTTGAGGGATCAGTCTCATAGGGATTTTTTTAATATTTGGATTGACTCCCAAGTTCCCACTGAAAGATTTCATGGAAGAAGTGTATTTCTAAGACGGATTGAATGAAAGAATGTCTAGATAATTTCCTGCTCTTTCACACTTTCTCCTTATCCTTTTCCCAGTACTAATTTCTTTAGTTGTCAGAGCAGGTACCATAACAGTGATTCTCATCAAAATTGAGGAAAACAAACTATTGGGACCGGTGAGCAGAAGCAAATATTTAGACTCTCTTTTGGTTTTAAGAAAACTGTCTCCTTTTGGACTTTTGAGTAACCTTTTTCAAATTAATACTTGGACAAATACATTTGGGGCTGGGGGAGGGGGAATTTTGCAAATTTATTATGAGGACCAGTTATAGTACCTGTACATGTATTTAATATACAAGAGTATTTATATTCCCAGACTACTGTGTATTGAAATTGCCTAGTTTTCATCTTAAGAAATGGATTTATCTGTTTTGTTTTTGTGGGTTTTTTTTATAGGCTTCCTCTGGTATTACAATTCCCAAACCCCCAAAGCCACCAGATAAGCCTCTGATGCCCTACATGAGGTACAGCAGGAAGGTGGGTACACAGTGTTTTGGATCTAGGTTGAATAAGTAGCATTAAAGGTTAAGTTTATGCCAAATGTTGATTAGTTATTTTAGTTCCAACTTCTAAACTCTGAATTCTCACAACCTGCAGAGCTTACTTATTCATAAAGGGAATTGTAAAACACAGTTGCTTTCCCCATCAGAATAGTGGCAACAATGGTCTAACCATATGGTAGCCACCTTCTAGGAAAACACAAATTATCCCTCAGACAGAAGGTCAGCACCCTCAATTTTCCTGTGTTACGTATTTTATCTACAGGGTTGGGGAAGGGAAATTAAGATTTTTTTTTTTTGTAATGGTTATGAACTACCATTGCCCCTGCTGTCAAGGATCCACATATAGATGGGTGGATAGAAAGTGCTCATTGTGGCATAGTGCGATGCTGTAGTTAGACTTGAAGAGTAGCAATGGGAGGAATGTGTGTTCACCTACCTAACCTGTAGCACTACTTCATTTATTCTGTGAACTGTTTGAGAGGCAATGGGAAATTAAGTATTGTGAAGAGGCTGAAATCTGATTCTTCATGGGAAGGGTGTATGATCCAGTTTCAAGGAGTGGGTGAGCCAGAAGGAAATATACATGCCTTCCTGTTTCTAGTAAAGTGTCTTTACCAGCAGCCTGAATTAAGCCAACAGCCCTCCCATCCCTCATATCAAGTCAAATGGTATTTCTAATCACACGTGGCAAGTAATAACACAGCTTTCTTTTTTATATGAAGTTAGAAACTGTTTTTTGATGTAATCAGAACCTGTTGGAATTGAAATTGATCGATGTGACTGAAAACTTGTTGAATACATGAAGGTCCAAGTTCTGATCTTAAAAGTTCAATGCACATTGTCATGTATCTGAACATAAATGCTGCTTGACGTGTTTGCATGGTAATATGTTGAATTTTTTTCCAGAGATACAGTGATATGCATTTTAGACTAGAATTCACAGGTTTCAGGGCAAGATTCACAACTGAAGCTGGTGTCAATAAATCAGGCTGTTGCCAGTTTCAGTAGATGACTGTACTACTGTCTTCCTGCCCCAAAAAGTAATCACTGGAGGTAGCCAGACTTTCTTAATATAGCTTTGTTTTATAGTGTTCTTTTCAGAAAGAATACTAAGATGATACCATAAAACATTTAATTTGGAAGTGTTTACATATCAGTAGTAAAGCTCCAGCTGTTTCTGTTAAGGTCTGGGATCAAGTGAAGGCATCCAACCCTGACTTGAAGTTATGGGAAATTGGCAAGATCATTGGAGGGATGTGGCGAGATCTCACTGATGAGGAAAAACAAGAGTACTTGAATGAATATGAAGCAGAAAAGGTAAAAGGATGAAATCTTTTGTTGTTAATGCTGATTCTCACCTTATGCCCCTGGCACCACTGTCATAGAGGAGTTAAGCTTATTCCCCAGTGCAGCAAGAGAGTTAAGCATGTGCCCAACTTTAAGCACTTGAGTAGTCTCATTGAAGTTAGTAGAGGGTTCTCATGCTCGAAGTTAATCATATGCTTAAGTCCCTTGCTGAATTAGGGCCTTGTAACATTTCATAGTACATATAAATAGAAAACTTCTTAGATCAGCTAGTCCTTTCTAGGATTGTTCCCCACAATATGTCCTCCATCCTGTGGTGTTGGATGTTTTTATTCTAGAAACTACTCTGAGAATCAAATTTCATCTTTCCTATATGGTGGCTTGTGTGTGTCATTTACGAAGCCCTGTGTATACTGATAAGCCTCTTGATCATAATTGTATGTCAACAGGGACTTCAGTTTTTAGATCCTACTCAAAATGAAATGTTTATATTTAATAGGAATTTTAACTGAGTGTACTTGATTTTTTCTGCACCAAAATCCTCTTTCAAAACTGATTCTCTGTAGGTTCAGCTGGTCAGTTATGAATATGTGTAAGAATTAATTTCCATGGTACAGCCTTGCAGAATTTCACTCTGCCAGAATGTTTTTTTGGTTGTTGTTTTTTGATGGGCAAGTAAAATATTGTTGATCATCATGGCAAAGAGCAATAATTTTCTTTCCATGCTGATAGTTTTAAAGAGTTCTGCAAGGCTGCTACTGTAATACATATCCAAAGCTATGTAGGACAATTACAAGCTGGTTGTTTGACATCTCTTGTGTTGTTAAAATTGCAGCATCTGAGGTCATAGGTAACCTGGTCAAATAAATGCTTAGAACTGTTTTTCATCCAAATACCACCTTACTATTTTTAACAAAGAGAAAAATTATTTTAAATTAGGGTTTTGCCATTTGAAGCAAAATCAAGGATTCCTACTTTTTAACTCCATAAAAAGACTAATTTAGTAAAAGTTAAAGGCACCTTCGCGTCCATACAGCAGTATCATACAGTGTAACTGACCTTTAATACAGAGTATCTCAAATCAAGTGAAAGACTGTACTCAAAAAAGTAGTTATCAATGGTTTGCTGTCAGACTAGGAGGGTGTATCTATAACGGGTCAGTCCTGGGTCCTGAACTAGTCAATATTTTCATTAATGACTTGAATAATGGAGTAGAGTGGAAAGTATGCTTAAGTATTTTCAGGTGACACCCAGCTGGGAAGGGTTGCAAGTACTTTGGAGGACAGGAAAAGAATTCAAAACAACTTTGACAAATTGGAGAACTGAATTCGACCAAGATAAGTGCACAGTACTACACATAGGAAAGAAAAATCAAACGCACAACTACAAAATGGGAATAAATAGCTAGGCGGTAGTACTGCAGAATATTATGTGGGGATTATAGTGGTTCACAAATTGCATACGAGTCAACAATGTGATGCAGTTGCAAAAAAGGATATCCTTCTGGGGTGTATGAAGAGGAGTGTTGTATGTAAAACCTGGGAGGCGATTCTCCCACGCTACTTGGGAGTGGTGTGGCCTCAGCTGGAGTACTGTGTCGAATTCTAGACACCGCTCTTTAGGAAAGATGTGCACAAATTAGAGAGAGTCCAAAGGAGAGCAACAAAAGGAAAACCTGACCTATGAGAGACGTTAAATGAGCTGGACATCTTTAGTCTTGAAAACAGAAGACTGGGGAGGGGAGAGGCTTATAAGTTTTCAAATATATTAAGGGTAGTTAGAGGACTGTGATCAATTGTTCTCCCATGTCCACTGAATGTAGAACAAGTAGTAATGGGCTCAATCTGCAGCAAGAGAGTCTTAGAAAGTTTTTCTTGATATCTAGCCAAACTGTAAGCTCTAGAATAGGTTTGCAAGGAAAATTGTGGAATCCCCATCATTGGAGATTTTTAAGAACAAACACCTGTCAGGGGTAGCCTAGATTTACTTGATCCTGCCTCAGTGCAGGGGGCTGGACTTGATGACTTCCATTCCAGCCCTACATTTCTGTGGTTCTGTGAAAATGTTTATTTTGAGTTTTTAAAGCAAGGTTTAAAAGTGAGATTTAAAGAAGTGGTTGAAATGGTCAGTAGATCAATGCAGGCAGGTGGAGTGATACAGTTCTGCTACCTGAAGTGAGAAAATAGACTGTCTGGATCACCCCTAGCCATGTGTAGGGAGGGACTGAAGAACACAATAAAAGAATGGAAAGTGGGAATTTCAATACATGATGATGGAATTGACAAAAATGAAAAATGGTTCTGGCCTGTCCTGGAGGAGATGATAGGCAGACTCTGAGATATGAGGTGTTGGGGTGAGGGAGGAGAGGACATCAGGATCAAGGTTAACTCAGGATTCCTGGGTGTGTAAAGTAGTTGGAAGTGATAGAATTGGAAACCTGGGATGACTCTACAGTAGTTAAAGACAAAACAAAGAATTGCTTGCAAGATTTAATCTTTAATCATTGCAGTGAGGATAGCATTAGACTTCCCAGAATTAAATTGTTCTTGACTCTTGTGTGTTGGTATCCCACCACCACTCAAATTAGTAGTGCACCCTAAATCAAGAGCAATATGGAAGAAGTCTGTGTAATTCTTTCCCCTACAGAGAATTCTTTCTCAGGAATTTGGCTGGTGGGTCTTGCCCACATAGTGAGAGTCTAAGTGATCACTGTATTTGGGAATGAATTTTCCTCTAGGTCAGATTGTCAGAGACTCTGGGACTTTTTGCCTTCCTCTGCAGCATGGGGCATGGGTTGCTTGCTGATTTAAATTAGATTAAATGATGCATTCTCTCTAATTTGAAGTCTTTGAATCAAGATCTGGGGACTTCAGTACCTCAGCGAGAGGCTATGAGTCTATTGCAGGCGTGCATGGGGGAGGTTCCGTGGCCTGTGATGTGCAGGAGATCAACTAGATGATTACAATGGTCCCTTTTGGCCTTAGCCTCTGAGTGTATGTACCAAAAAGAGAAGCGCGGTAGAAAGGGAGGCAAATCATCTATGCCAAATTGTTCTTTTGGATATTTGGCTGACGTCAATAAGCAGAGCAGGGCTGCCAGGGTACAATAGATAGTTTTTATTTCACTAAAACTGTATTCATCAAATTTCAGATAGAGTACAATGAATCCATGAAGGCCTACCATAACTCACCAGCTTACCTTGCCTACATCAACGCAAAGAGTCGGGCTGAGGCAGCGTTAGAAGAAGAAAGCCGACAAAGGCAATCACGCATGGAGAAAGGTGAACCCTATATGAGCATCCAGCCAGCAGAAGACCCAGATGGTAAGCAGATTGGTATACACTTTTGGTGAGGTATATTTTTACCTTAGAGTCTACAGTAAGTTTCGGACAGCTGTTTTATGTATTCCTTTGGTATTGAAAACGATTAATTTTTCACTGACTTACTCCTGAACTATAATGGGAAACACTTGCACACCATATAACAAAGAAAACGTGAAATGTATAACTTTAGTACTAACTTTCAGAATCATCTTACCTCAAACTACATGTTAAGGTGACACAACTGTTCTTCTTATGCTTAAGACTGAATTGACCACCAGCAGCCGGGCCACTCTTAAAAAGTTCTTGTAAACCTCAAATGGTGCTAAAAATATTTTCCAAATGTCTGTTTCAGACTTGACGAGTTGATAGTGGTTTGTGGTTTAGGCTACAATTGTGCTAAATTTCCATTCTAAATTTCACAGCAGAGATTAACAAATGTAGCGTTCACTACAGTAACATACACAAGAGTGGGAGCAAGCGAATGCTGCAGCTCCTGTCCCATTCTGGTCATTGTAACCTTGTGCACGGGGTTGCAGTGCCACTCAGGCTTTGTCCCATTTACCCCTCTGTAAATGGAAATGGAGGAGCTGATGGGACAAATTTGATTGGCTTTACAACCTAGCATATGGGGTCACAGAACAAGTGGCAACACTTGATTTGGGGGCCTAATCATATGTATTTTTACAGCCATCTCTAAGATTTCACTGACTTTATTCAAATTCACGTTTTCTGTGATCTCAGTGACAAGATCCATAGACCTATTTGTAGTCATGCAGTACTTTGTACTTCATAGGGGTCCTTCAGTCCTGCTTGGATGGAATGTTGTACTCTAATAAGTGCAGCAGGTAGTTCTGGCAGACTCTACTTAATTGTTGTCTTTTGACTTCTTCCTTATGGTGATTGAACACACCTCAGCAGCTGAACTTAAAAAGGCTTCTGTCAGTCAGAACATAACTTGTCAACACAAAGTGCAACTTAATGAAGAAACTGTCAAAACATTTTCTTTAATTGAAAGGAAATACCATGTTGGCATCCATATCACACCCATTGAGAAAAGTCAGGCAAAGATATTGTCAGTTTCAGTTTTTAAAATGTTAAAAGGCTGACTGAATTATCTGTTGAAACCTGAGGATGAAAAATGCAGCCAGACAATTACACCTCCTCCTCTCCCCTCTCACCCCCCAAGCAAGCACAGCATGAGATAATTCCCATAGTAAATAGCACTTTCCACTGTGTGCAGTATAAACTGTGTAAAGCACATGAATGTGCCTGGGATTTGTTACTACTATTTTCAACTTTATTTTTATTTTCAAATTAATCTAATACTTTATACATCTCAAATGTGAAACTGGGTTTTTTTTCTTCTTCCAGAAAAGCAATATTCAGTTTGACGAGTTTCAGTCAAAATCAACCTTCTCAATAATACTTTCTGGCATAACAGAATTTTATTTTCAATTTTTCCCCTCCAGTTTTGTAAAGAGTGGAGCAACAATCTCAACGTGTATCCCATAACTGGGCAAGTTGTGTAAAATAAAAAACAGAACTTAGACATTTAAAGGAGATGGGGAAAGGTTTTTCAGTGATGACAATGATAGTCCTCCTATGCTTTCATTTTCTATCCTCATCCTTTAAAATTTAGGAACCTCTTCAAGATTACAGTGATGGGACTACTGAAAACACTAAGGGCATGTCATCATGTGGCAAGCTGGAGTGGGAATGTAGCTCAACTAGCTTGCTGCAATCTAACTGTCCTTGATGATCCTGCTGCGGCAGGGTCATTTTGAAGCAGGAATAGGTCAAAGTGCATTAATGAATTGATAATGTGCATCAGCTGTTTCCAAACGGAAAGCAGACTGTGGCAGGCTAGTGAAGAGTAGATTGACCCATATGTTTGGCCTGAACTGAACAGTCCTGTAGAGAAGTCCTAAAATAAGAGAGAACCATCTTAATCTTGGAGATTTTTTTTTTTTTTCTGGTGCGGCCTCAAAATGTTGTTCTGCTTTTTAAAGTGAATATCTAGTACATTCAGTAATATTTGGTTAATATAACAGTTTCACAAATAGTTACATATAATCCTCAGAATAACATCTGCCTAAACTCCTATTTTGCCACAGAGCAAAAGCTCTTTTTTAATTAAGGAAAAAATTTCTTTGATCTATCATATATCTTTTGGGGTAGTTCATCCTCTACAAACGTATCAAAGAAAGGCAGTTCGTCATAGGCTTGAGACCAAACCTTTCTCTGGCATTTTCTTCTCCTCCCTCAAGAAGCTTGTAGGAGACTAGCACATGACATTTGTTAGCCTATAATTTTCTTCTAATGCATGTTTATCTCAATTTTTTTTCCACCAAGTGATTTTTGCTAATTAATTGCTTGGCTTCTGTGAACAAACTTAGAGTAGGTTTTATTAGTGTGGCTTTTTTACATTAGGACCTGAGTGGCTGAGCATCTGCCATTTCTGTTTACTTCAGTTGGTGCTGCAGGTGCTCAGCACTTCTGAAAATTAGTCCCTTTAGGTTTGAGGCACAAAGTTTACTTTAGTGGAACTCTCGTCTGTTTTAATGAGGAATTTATTGTAGTGAGCACCATAAATTGTGAAGTTTCATTATCAGAGTTTGAGTAATCAGTGTGTTTATCTCTTGTTCTTGACACCTGAAAAGTAATGCATTGGCATAGGCACTGATTGCTGTTTAAAGAGAATAGATCAGTTTGTAGCCGTGTGTGGGATCTGGCTAAAATCATAGCTCCCATGCTCTGCTGTTTCACAGCACATAAAATACTGCGTTTCAAAATTGAGTTTGATTATTTTACTGCTCTGTAATTCTGGTACCTTTGTACATAAAATTATTCATGGTGTCATGGCAGCAGTTTTATTCCTGGTTGAATTGAAGACTGCAGTTTATTTTAAGGATACATTTTAATGAGACTTGCCACTTGACTTGTCTAACTTGTTAAATTTTTGTTTCAGATTATGATGATGGATTTTCTATGAAGCACACAGCTACAGCCCGCTTCCAGAGGAACCACCGTCTGATTAGTGAGATACTGAGTGAAAGTGTGGTACCAGACGTCCGCTCCGTTGTCACTACAGCTAGAATGCAAGTTCTCAAACGTCAAGTTCAGTCTTTAATGGTTCATCAGGTAGATATTTCAGAGTGGTAGCCGTGTTAGTCTGTATCAGCAAAAAGAAAGAGGAGTACCTTAGGGCTGGTCTACACTACGGGATAAAATCGATTTTAGATACGCAATTTCAGCTACGTGAGTAATGTAGCTGAAGTCGAATATCTAAAATCGATTTACTCACCCGTCTTCACCACGCGGGATCGATGTCCGCGGCTCGCCATGTCGATTCCGGAACTCCATTGGGGTTGGTGGAGTTCCGGAATCGATATAAGCACGCTCAGGGAGTCGATATATCCCGTCTAGATTAGACATGATATATCGATCCCAGAGCAATCGATTTTAACGCGCCGATACGGCACGTAGTCTAGACGTGGCTTTAGAGACTAACAAATTTATTTGGGCATAAGCTTTTGTGGGCTAAAATCCACTTCATCGGATGCATGCAATGGAAAATACACCGCATGCATCTGATGAAGTGGGTTTTAGCCCACAAAAGCTTATGCCCAAATAAATTTGTTAGTCTCTAAGGTGCCACAAGTACTTCTCATCCGGTAAATATTAATTAACTAAAACGTATTAAATATAATGGTTCTGGGCTGTACTCCAAGTTTAAAATAATTTGCATCATCTACATGAATGTACTTGTTGCATTGTCAGTACTCTTCATGCCCCAGATAACTAACCTCTCCCTGGCTTTTTGAGAGGAGCAAGGGATAAGTCCAAACTTCTGTGATTCCCATGCATGTACTTGTTGCATAGCCTGTACATGTGCATGTACTTGTTGCATATGCATGTACTTGTTGCATAGCCCCAGATAACTAACCTCTCCCTGGCTTTTTGAGAGGAGCAAGGGATAAGTCCAAACTTCTGTGATTCCCATGCATCATGCAAAATTGTGACATTGTATCTACTAAAGGATACAATGCAGTGATTAAGAGATGTAGATTAACCTCTTAATTATACATCATGTCACAGTCCTCTGCAGTTATATAGCCCTTCAACATGTAAAGAAAAGCTTTTGATTTAAAGGTATTGATGCAGTTATGATTTTCAATAGCTTTTTACCTATAGCTATGTATTTATTAGTGGCCCTCTTTTTAATGTGGTAAATCTCCCCCTTTTTAACATTCGTAACTGAAAATTAAAAGCATAAGTGACTGTCTAATAACTCACATTTAAGACACATTTCAATTAACTTCAACACCAGATTCCTGTGTGTGTGTGTGCGTACCGATTGATATATATTGTACGTGTGTGTATATACATAGCATTTGGGCAAATTAGGCAGAGACAGGAAAGAGTGAAGATTTCTTTTTAAATTGCAAAAGAAAGTGGAAAATGTGTTGCATCCAATTTCCTTCTCCTATTTTAATCCCCATTTGTATTGTACTAGTAATGCGCTAGGCACTGTCAGTGTACAGAAAGACATAGATTGCATGTCTGAAGACTGCAAGCTCTTCAGGTCAAGCACCTATCATCTTCTGTGTTTGTAAAGGGCCTAGAACTCCTTAGGGCACAATAGAATTCATCCGATTTCTTTATGGTTTCTTATTACTACGACTTGGGGATGGGGGGCTTCCCTCATTTGCACATTTGAGCTGTTAAGCATCAAATCAGGAAAGTCAGATTCCACCATAAGGGTGAGATGGATATAAAAAAGTTGATCTACGTTGTCTGTATGCATCAAAGCATTTTATTCAGCATTTGATATATTTGAGTATTAAGTTTCATAACTCAGTTACTTTCATTTTTAGCGAAAACTGGAAGCTGAGCTTCTGCAAATAGAAGAGCGCCACCAGGAAAAGAAGAGGAAGTTCTTGGAAAGCACAGAATCCTTTAACAATGAATTGAAGAGGGTAGGGTACAGCTTTAAAATGTTCTCTCTCCTTCTAGGACACTACTTGTTGCACATTATTTAGCAAGAGTCCTCTGCCCAGCTTCTGTCTCGCTCTTCTGAATACAGAGGGTTCATGTTCTAGAATATTTTCTGTGCCCCAGAGCTATAGAATCTGCGAGTCTTGGCCAGAGGGCTTCCATGTCCCTCAGTAATTCCAGGCTTCTGCAACGGCCCAATGGGGTTATTGGCAGCCAACGTAATTAAAAGCAGTTTTCAGACTGATCTAATTGAAGCCAAGGAGACCAACACTGTGCTCCCAAGGTCAAGAGATGACAAAGATGGTTTAAAGCCACCCTTGTGTGCATGCTTCTCAAATGCACTGTGTATTCCTTGAATAGAGCTGAGAATCAAGGCCTACATTTTTTCCATTATTGCTGCATAGTCTTATCCCAGATCTCTGAGAGAGAACTGATCTTCTATAGCTGCTGGAGCTCTCCATTTTACATTCTTAAATTTAGCAAACCAAGGTGCAAACATTGTCCCATGCAGAACTACTAAACTCAGAATGAGGATTTCCTCTGTGTTATGTTCCAAAATGCATTTTTAATGCACAAGATACCTGCTTTGCCTGACACCAAAATGCTAAACTAAGAGACAGAGTACTGCGTTAATAAAAGGACTTTTCTCTTCTGATTGCTAGTTATGCAGTTTGAAGGTGGAGGTGGACATGGAAAAAATAGCAGCTGAAATTGCTCAGGCTGAGGAACAGGCCCGCAAGAGGCAGGAGGAAAGGGAAAAAGAAGCAGCTGAGCAAGCTGAACGCAGTCAGACAAATGCAGCACCTGAGGAAGAGCAAGCAGTTAACAAGACAGAGGAGAAGAAGGAAGAAGAGAGCGCTCCCATGGAGACAGGTAACTGCACGTGGAGCCTGGCTTCAGAATTCTTACATCAATAGAACAAGCAGGAAGAGCCATATCTAACATTTAGGGTTTTTTCACCTTGAAATAACCTCAGTTTTGAAAAGGGGAAAAAAGAATAGCAGCAAAGTCAGTATATTGTCCAGGATGTGTGGTGCACCCAGTAGAAAAGGTTTGATTTCCAAACCTTCCCTAAATCTCACCTTATCTTTTAGTCATTCATGTAGATTGAAACAAAACTGGACGTTTTCACTGTACCAGAGAAGGAGCTATCCCTCTGGTTTTAGTAGACATGGGAAAGCTGCACTTCCCTGGCTGTACCTGACTACTTTAACCTTTGCTTACTTCCCCCACTGTCAAATTTCCTTGCCAAACCAAAAGTGGTGGCACTAGTGGAAGAATCAGATATTGTAAGCATGACTGCATCATTTTGAACCACAGCTTATTGTTGTAACAGTTGGGGTAGGTGAGTTTGGTAGGGAAGTTGGAGTTCTATTGTTCAATTTTCTTTTTTTCTTTGTGGCTAGCATTCTTCTTAGGGTTAGAGGCTGCAGGTTACTTCTAAGAAGTAGTGTGGAAGGTACCTTGTATATTCATGCATGTTTTATGAGATTTTTCCAGAGCAGTAACTACTAAAAATTTCTAAACAAGGTAAATTATTGATATCAAATAGTATCAAAGATATTGCTGACATTTCTTTCTCCCCTGTAGCTTTCTAGCTCCTAAAATGTATTTGCATTGCCAACTATAGTGGTGTAAATGACACTGAGAAATGTCTTCTTCCAGAGGAGGCTCACCCAGAAGAAACTACAGAGAACCAGCAGAACGGTGAAGAAGGAACATCCACACCAGAAGATAAGGAGAGTGGCCAGGAAGGGGTTGACAGTACTGCAGAGGAAGGAACTAGTGATAGTAACACTGGTTCAGAGAGCAATAGCGCAACAGTTGAGGAGCCTCCAGCAGACCCTGCCCCCGAGGATAGTGAGAAGAAAGAATAAATATTGGTTTAATCCATGTCTCTTCTTAACAAAGTATTGTTTTGAGTTAAAAATGTGCTATGTGCTGTTTTTTTGTTTTTTTTTTTAATTTGAATCTTCCTTGTCCATATGATTTGTTACCAAAGGATAGGGGGCATTAACTACTTGATTAACATAATGTTCAATACCAGCATGGCCAACCTAAAGGGGCCTTTGGGGGAGTGAAGAATGGACCTACAAAGGAAAAGACAGTATTTGTGTCTTTAACCATTGCTCTGATATATATAAAGATAGTATCCTTCCTGGGCTGAGTTTTCTCTCTCCCCCGCTCCCCCCCAAGTTAATGATTTTTTCCTTAAATATCAGGTACCTACTCTGTCCTAACTAGGAATTCCTTCAATGACTGCTGTGGCATCCCTTCCCATTCAGCTGAAGATTGGGTAAAGTACAGCTTGGGTTTGACCTTTTGTGAGGGTCACCAAACCATTCCAGTTCTCTGCCATAGCCTCGGGTGTTTTCCTCCAAATCCATCATCTTCGTTATCATAAGGGAGTACTAAATATGTATCTCAACCCTGGATGCTAATGAAGTTGCACTGAATTGGCTGTTGGGGAAACTTTTGTTTGCAGCATTTGTACTCACTTTTATACAATAAACACTAGTTGGCATTAAAATTTTTAGATGCTTTAGTGCAGTTTGCATTGGTGCCAACCAAGAAACTCCACTGGTTCTAGGCCATAATAGTGAGATCAGACCTCTTATTGCATAAGCCCCTCCACGGTTTGTTTTGATTTTGCTTTGTTTCTCTCTCTCTCTAACTTAAATTCCTCTGGCTAAAATAATGGCTTCGGCTTTCAGGTAATTGTGTCATGTTACCCATATGCCTGGAAAAGAGCATGAAGTGTTAGAAGGGATAAATGTACAGCGGCATGGCACGTATTGCCGCTTTGCTTTGCTTTTATAGCCGCCTCCAGTAAGTGCCGAGTCCTTCAGCCTTTGCTCACTGAAAACTTGCCTTTAAATCTATGAAGAACTGTCTCAATAAGGGCTGCAGGACTTGGTCCTAATTCTTCTGTGTGGTCTCTGCTCTCTTATGTACAGTAACTGTTTCACAAGAGGGAAAAGGCAGGTGGTTCTTGCATGCTCTGAAGTGTCATGTGCATATTTCCAAATGATCAGAAGCTCGATCTGCTCCCAGTGCTATTACTGTGGTTATGGTATGCCTCAGGGCTGTTTTATGTAATGTGGGATTCGTATTTGCATCAGTCTTTGTTTATCTATGCTCTTTGATCCCTTTGTTCAGTACAAACGATTTTATCCAAAGGTGTGGCAAAGTGTAAAGCAAGGGAATATTTACACATCATATTTCTTGCCCTCCCATGCTGACTCTGCTGTAAACACAGAACAAACAGTAACAAATAGACACCTCCCTTGACATGAGCTTTCAAAATCTCTAGCAGTTTCAAAAACTGAAAATTCTATTGTCCCCCACCCCCAAAACCACCCCTTCCAAATAAAATGCTCCTTAACTTTTGATAAAATTAAGGCAGACACCGGACATTTCATGACTTTTTTTCCAGCTAAAGAGAGCACATGATGCATTTGCTTTATGTAAACTCTAGTATGTTTTACTGACTAGTACTATTTCTGATAGTGTTCTCTTTAAAAACAAAATAAAACCCTTCTGGCCTTTTTTAAAATGTTCTAAACGTAATAAAATGGAACATGTTTTTTTAAAAAATCTGCCTCGGTCTGTGTTATCTGTCTAGTAAGACATTTGACTGTGTTTGATACAAAGAGCTCTCTGCCCCCCAGCACTTCTCCTTTTTAAATCAGAGAGAAACTGAAATTTCAAGTCCGCTATACAAAAGCCTCATTTCTGTAGTATATTCAATACAAAAAGTTATTCTACGGTAATACTTGTTTTTGGGTTGGTTTGGGGTTTTTGTTTTTGTATTTGCTCTTATCCTGAGAGCTTACATGCCAAATATCTCTGAAAATAATTCTGATCGTGTCTTTCAGTTTAAACCACTGAACACACAAGATTTGAAATGGAAATGCCATAAGGAGCGGCTGACTTGTGATCTCTTTGCATATAAACATTTAACTGATTTGAAATAATTTAAATGTTGTTAGAACAAAGTGAAATCTCCACAACATATTTTGGATTGGACTAAAAGCAATAATTGATTTGCAAGAGATGAACCAACTGTGTTTTCTGAGTATTTTAACATCTGACCCTAAATTCTGCCATGAATCACTGCTGTGCAGCCCTACTGACAGCAGAGGATTTCACAAACATTAAGGAAGGCTGGACTTGGCCTTTGGGTTCCCACAGGCAAATTGTCACTAACTTGTATATTGCAATACATCCTTTTAAATTGTGCATTTGTGGTGTGTACATGCAAAATGCACTATGGGCATATCATTTCCTCTTGCAGTACATACTGGTTAGATTCATGTACACACTGTCCAAGATGGGAACTGAATATGTGAGATGCTATTTCTTAACCTCTTGACAGTTGGTGCTGAGTAGAGGCTTTTGCTGGACTGCCTTCAGTAATTTTTAGAACATGTGGGTTCTTGTGTGAAACAACCATGGGACTTGGCATCTAGAGTATTGCTTTAAGTCCTTATTGTGGAAATTATACCAACATCCTCCCCACACACGCGCTCACAAGTTCACCTAGCCTCAGCATGGATGTGTTTTGTCTTGTTTTATCCTTGGGGCAAATCTTGGAATAATAAGCAAATGTTTTGAAAATGTGTTATTGAGGCAGAGAAGAATAGACTTGTTATATAACCATGCCAGTGACAACTGAATATTGCTAGCACACCAGGAATGATTATTAACCAGTTACTACAGATAATTTAACTTCAGATGTTTGTTAAAATGTACATACCTATCTTTTTAACTAGTACTGCAGATTAAATAGCATAAAATACAGTTGGAAGTAAGGAAGGGTAGCAGTTAATGGATCTTTTGTAGCTTTGCAGAGATAAAATGGCTCATTTAATTCTCTAAAAGGAAAATCGATAGTTCTGATTTTGGCATGTGTCCTAGGAGAAAAGTGCTTATTGATGGGGGTGGGGGCAGGGAATTCCAAAATGTGAGTGAGGAAGTGTTGGAAATTTTGGCTGCACCTTAGTCTTGTGGAAAAGATTGCTGGGGGTTTTTTTTGTTGTGTTTTTTTAAGGTCTTTGTATACTTTTTAAAACAAGCCACGTGAAACAAAGACCAAAACCTAAAAGCTGTTCCAAACGCTGTCTGTAAAAGTCTGGCTCCCCGCAGGTGAGAAGAGTGTTCCAACTTTATGCTTAAACAGTTGTATCTGTATTGGTTAAATTACATTTCAGGAGTTTCCCACCTGTAGCTTTACAAATTTGCTCCTGGAAACACAGCTACTAAGATTCTTGAGAGGAGTGAATTTTTCTAGAAATTACGTGTTTGATTGTAACTGCTCCAGAAAGGTAGGCATATATGTATGGTTTTAAAAGTCCCTCTAACAATTCAGCCTGTTTTCTAAAGAAATGTACCACCCTAGAAAAAAAATTATATGATTCAGACACAAAACAAGCTTGATAATCAGGTGCTCCTGCTAAATTCAGCTACACATTTTCTTGCTCTCTTGGGTGGAAGAGAGACCTTTAATAAGCAGTATCAGATTAATTATATACTTGTCACTACAAAAGACTTTTTAAAATTGCCTTCCAGACCAAAGGCAAAACTTTTCACAAAGAAATCTAAACTTGTCTTAACTACCCCCTCCAAAAGCATTTAGTTCCTATATTCAAGTTGTTACACAAATACTTTATTTGGATCACAGAAGCCTTGATCCACAAAGGGACTTGGGTATGGCAGTGTTGAGCATCATGGCACCTAGAAGCTCACAGGAACACCATTTCAATCCACAAAGCCTGAATTAGGCACTTAGGCTCCCTATACAATGAATGAGGGGAGAGAGGCGCTTTTCAATGCGATAAGTAGGGAGCTACTGATGGGAGGGGATTGTGCTAAATCCCACTTCTCTGTCAGAGGCAGGTGCCTATCTCTGTTTAGTGATCCCCGAATGGGTTAGATTCCTGGCTCGGTCCACACAAAGGAGCTTGTAACTTTTAGCCCAGTGATTAGAGCATTCACCTAGGATGTTTGAGCCCTAGGTTAGTTCCACCTCTGCCAGAGGGGAGAATGGATTGGATTGGATTGGAACAGGGATCGCTTACATCTCTGAAGAGTGCCCTAATCACTGAACTATCAGTCTATGTAGAGCAGGGATGGGCAAACTTTTGGCCTGAGGGTCACATCGGGGTTGCAAAACTGTATGGAGGGCTAGGTAGGAAAGGCTGTGCCTCCCCAAACAACCTGGCGCCCCCAACCCCCGCTGCCCCTTACCACCACCTCGTGACCCCACTCCCTATCCAACCCCTCCTGCTCCCTGTCCCCTGACTGCCTTGCCCCCTGACAGGTCCCTGGGACTCCCAGGCCTATCCAACCTCCCTATTGCTCATCTCCAACTGCCCCCTGCCCACCCACGGGACCCTCTGCCCCTTATCCAACCTCCCCGCCCCCTTACCATGCCGCTCAGAGCAGCAGGTCTACCAGTTGCACCACCGTGCTTCCCAGCAGGAGCCAGCCACGCCACCCAGAGTGCTGGTGGCACGGGGAGGGGCAGGCCCGTGGGCTGTAGTTTGCCCACCTCTGATGTAGAGTATAGAATTGTTCTTTCCCTTACTCTATGACTTTTGAGACTTTATCCACAGTGCAACAGTCGTTTGGTCAGAGAGAGGAGGGAGGTTGTGAGAAGGACTCTAGTCCAGCGGTTCTGGCACCCATGTGTGGTGAGTGACCCTGGGGTCAGTCCACCTGCACCAATCGCTCATTATTTATCCACAGTGGAAGAGCTGCAACAGAAGAGACGGAGGGAGCCCGGCATCCGAGTATCCCAGAGCTCAGTGATTAAAAGGTGGGAGACCCCTATTCAAATCTGCCCCTCCCAACCCTCCGGGAGAGCAGGTAAATTGTATTGGGGTCTGCCACATCCCAGAAGAGTGCTCTAATTATTGGGCTAAAAATTATAAGGTAGATGGCAGCAGCACCTCCTCCTCAGAGTCTACCAAATCGGGGCACATTTAAAATCTGGTCAGTCAGAGCCTGTCCATGGGATCGGGTCCTGCAAACAACTTAGGTGGATTCACACTTGCCTTTCCCCGAGTCACGAATTGCTCAGGGGTTTAGGTGGGAGATACGGTGTCTGGACAGCTAGACAGAGGCACCGGTGTATGTGCCCAGAAATTTGGCACCGAGTGAGTTTAGGCACATACAGAGTTTGGTGGATCATAGTGGAGACTAAAAGTGGGACGGACTCCTGAACCCAAGACTTCGGTGCCTAAGTACCTGTGTGGCGATGGGCCGGAGTTACTAATGTAATTGATTCTTGCAAATATTTAGTTTTCTTTGTTTTGTGCTATTAGTGCAGAGGCTCTTAAGTCTGAAAACTCTGACAACTGTCAATATTAAACTGTAACTTGCTCTAACCTAGTCTCACTCCAACAATTAAAGTAACCTCTCTGTAAATTTGCTTAATTTGTTACTTTTATTTGAGTCTGTTCAGTTGCTCAAGGGTAAACATTGTGCATGCATCTGCCATTATATTATTCTCATCCCATTTGAAACATATAATTAACAACAGAACACATACAGTGGGGAATTCCCCTTGTTAAAATCAAATTATTATAATTATTGGAAGAGGATAGAAAGGCAGGGCTGTTGCCCTTCTTAACTGATTAACATTTTGGCCCTAATTAGCACTTTTTATATTTCCTATGTTGTAACAGCTTTTACCTGCAAGGTTGTGTTGTTTTTTTTAAGTTGTTTTGTGTCTTCATCAAGAACATATTCTCATGGCATATTGTAATTGACAGTAATTACTGGCAGAGACAGGGTGTCTTGCAGTAAAGGATGTGTATGAAAAGGAGCAGGTAAATTTTTCCGTGATAATTCTTCTGAGCACCATGGAACCCATTTTACATAATCCCTAGTGAGTGATAAACCTGCATATACATTTTAAGTACCAGCTCAAGGACGTAGAATAAACTTGAAATGAATACACATCTAATTTGCTGTAATAGCTTATCCCTGCCTAACTAATCCCACTCCCCAGAAAAACTCATGGAACAATGACAGCTGCTGTCATATTGTTCACTTGATTTTTATGTTGTAGCCTGGCCTATTTAGACTGCAAATTCCTGTGCAAGAACTGTCTACCACAGCGCCTAGCATATGGGGCTCCAATCTGGGTTGGTAGCACACACTACCTTCATAGTAGAGTGTGTCTGACATGCATCTGACAAAGTGGGTATTCGCCCACAAAAGCTCATGCTCCAATACATCTGTTAGTCTATCAGGTACCACAGGACTCTTTGCTGCTTTTTACAGATCCAGACTAGCACGGCTGCCCCTCTGATACTTGACTACCTTCATAAACATCATTATTAATAAGAACATTTTATAATAGGATACAAATTTTAAAATCCTTATGCGTCAGGGCATAAACTGATCACCACCGAGCTAGGGTGAGGAGCAATGTCCTCCTACATTATAACACAGTTAAGGATTGCATAGACATTATATAATTAGGTACATTATGAGGCACATTTGTGAGAATTCCCTTGAAGTATCAGAGGCCAAGGTTGGAAGCCTTTAATGCTGCTGTTTTGCAGTGTGCCCACTAGTGGGGCTAGAAGCAAGTAGGCCAAATCTGTTTCTTCTTTCCCTGACCGCTCTCAAAGCTAGGCCTCCAATACCCACTAGTGGATTTTTATTAAAAGTTTTCAGAGTGGTTCAAGTAGCCCAGGTAAGTAACGCCACTGGGGGGTGGGAAAAAGGCTGACACGAAACCCAGGTGTGAAAGCATAAGAAAAGGAAAAGCGCAGAAAGCTTTGAGTGATGGGGGAATAATCTCAACATCAGGCGCTGATCGGCAGAGGTATTTAGGGACTTAAAGCTATAGATAGGCACAAAAGTGTCTAAACAAGTTAGCTGCCTCAAATACATTGAAATCCATGGGATTTAGGGGCCTAACCTGCTTAGGCATGTTTGAAAATCCCACCAGGTGCCTGCCTACACCTTTTGGTACCTAAAATACCTTTTAAAAATCTGTCCCAAATTGGCTGAAGTTGGTTTTCTACGTAACAGGGAAGTGCATTTCTTTTAGACTAATGCTACTAATTTGGAAAAATCACTTGAGTATCCTTTGGAATACTTTTGTAAAGCTCATCCGTATCAAGTAGGATATGCATTTTTATGTAAATAGCTGTTTATTTAAGAAATAATCTCCAGGGAGACCAAGACAGTTTAAATATCAAAGTGAATAAGGTAAATATCAGCTGTTACATGGGTGGTAACTAGGATGACTCACTTGTGTGGTGGAGGATGAAGGTTAATGCCTTCTAGTTAAATGAGGCTGCCATTCAAAACATACATCAATGTTGTACAACAGTTCAGGGCAGGAATTGAAGAAAAATAATATATCTGTTTGAAAGTTAAGTGGGGAGTTTAGATAGGCAGAATCAAATTGCCTAACCCAGAATTTTGGGAAACTGAGGTTAACACTTGTCCACCCGCAAAGCAATGCTGTGGTGTTTTAAATGCCCATAAAGGTCCTCTGAGCTTTGTTTTATGCTTCATCCAAAAGAAAGCAAGACACCACCTCCTAAGCCTGTGACAGGGCGTTGGCTCAGAACCAGTGCTTAAAGTGGTCTGAAAGAAGTGGAGAGTTGTAATGGGTAATCTGTCCCCTTAAGGGTAGTAGGGCCTACGGGGTTAGCCAGACCACATTCCATAGAATGCCCCTGTTAAAGTTTGGGGAGTTTTGACATCCCCAAAAGCCTAGGAAAATGGGAGAGGCAGTTACAGGGAGAGAGGAGGCAGTCCTGGGGGAATAGTTTGTGTTTGTGGGGAGGAGGGGAGACCTGATCTACTTTCCCATTATGTCCCTGGACCAGGAGCCTTGAACAGAGAGCAGGGCAAGGCTCCTGTCTCTCCCAACTAACCAAGACCAGCTCTGGGAAAGAGGTCTCTCTCTGTTCTCGGAACAGGGAGATACCAGCAGGGGAAGGGGACCACCAAGGGGAAAACGACTAAAATAAAAAGATGCCAGGGGTGGAAGAGCTGATAGGCCTGAATCAGGGAGGACAGCCCAACCAGGAGGACTGTGGCCAAATCAAAGTTTATTAGGATTATTTTGTTTTGGTTTTAACATTTAGTTTATAGGAAGCACCAGCAAAGCAGTATTCCTTCAAGTCAAGAAGAGACTTCCCAGAATGCTTTGAGGCCGACAGAACTGTGGCTAAACTGTTCATGCAAACTGACTCTTTCCCCAGGGTCCAGTCACCATGCTCCAATGACTCTTTAGTTAGTTACACAGAGTGGAACAGCTTCAGCAAGAGAGAGGAGGGAGCCCTACGTCAGAATCTCCTATAGCACCAATGGTTAAAGCACCTGCTTGGGACATGGGAGACCCAGTTTTAAGTGCCTCCTCAAACAGGGGAGAGAGAAGATTTTACTTGGGGTCTCCTATATCTCTTGGTGATTCATATAGGGGATTGGATACTGGATCTCCCAAGTGCATGACCTGACAACCAGGCTGCAGAGTCATTCTCACTCTGCTTGGCTCTATGACTCTTTGAAGATTTATATGCAGTGGAATGGCTTCAGTAGGAGAATTTGATGAAGAGCCACATCAGAGTATCTCAAGCTGTTCCACCTGGGTGGTGAGGGAGACCCCTGTTAAAATTCTTTTTCTTCCACCTTCTCTCTCTGAGGAGGAATTGAACCTGGGTCTCCCACATCCCAGGCAAGTGGTCTAGCCTCCAGGTGAAAAGTTATAAAGTGTAGGTGGCAGCAACCAGCATATGTGAGATTTTGAATGGGACCCGATCTGAGAGGCAGCATCTGAGCATGTCTACCTGATTGGGCCTGTGGCCAAGATAGGCATCTGTCCACCTGTCTTTACCTGATCTGTGGTTCATTCGGGGGCTGAAGTAGGAGATAAACAGCTGGGTGCCTGGAGTGGGGCCACAGTGCACGTGCCATGAAGCAGAATCTTAAGCACCTAGGGAACTTTTTTCTGCAAAAAATGTAGGTGCTGATTGTGTTTAGGCAGCAGCTGAACTGGAGTTTTGTGTGTTGCAGTGGAGCCTAAAACTCTGGGGGTTAGGCACTGAAGTACCTTTGTGGATCAGGGACTCTCTCTAGCAATGGCTAATCAGCAGTATCTCACATAGGCTTAATTACAAGGATTACCACAAAGCCCAGCCATTGAGGGTAGTGGGGGTTAATTACCCTACGTAGAGTAGTGTGCTGAGGACTGTCAGAGTGAGTAAAGAGACTTCTTCTGGCTTATTGAGCTGATCTGGGAAACACAGCTTTTGTGAGATGAAAAGGAGAATCTGGCTCTGGAAGCTTTTGTCCTTTATCTGCACCTTTGCTTATCCCCCCACCAAAATAAAGATGCATTTCCTTAATAGAAATAGCTACCAGTGCCAATCAAATAGTTAGGTCAAAACAAACCAATCCCAGGTTCCTAAATCAATGAGTGAATTACCGAGACAGTTCGTCTCCATTATATGGAGCCAAGGCAAGAATCAGAGAGAGATGGATTAATGAATGAGAGTCATGAAGGACTACAGCAAATGCAGCCACCAGGTGTCCCTTGTAAGCTTTTATCTATAGCTGTCAAGATACAGTAAGAATTACAGTTAAGTAGCTGTCTGGGATAAGAATGTAGATTTTATTCTATTCTGGCTTGGAAGGCTATCAGCAATGAACTCCAGAAAGGACAGCATCAGGAATCTCTGGTTAGGCACATTACACACAGCTTATCATATTCTGATCAGAGCCTGAAACTGCAGAGTTATCTAATTTGGAAGTATATTTCCCTGCCTGTTAAGGCTGTAGGAGACATTGATCCCATATTATAATACATTTCATACAAACGTTCTTATTTTCCTCCATCACTGACTGAGAGTAACAGCTGTGGATTTCTTGCCTGTCCCAAGCTATGAGAGAAATAAGTGAACAAATCAAGAAAACACCATAATATGTTTTTATTGTCAAATGTAAACCCACTTTTCACATGCAGCAAGCAGAAAGTAAAGTGATGTCTTGGAAGAACTTGTGCCGAATCCATTCTGCTTGTACTTAAAGAAAGGAAAGAAAAGATGGGATCCAGGAACAGCAGAGAAATGTAATGACACCACCTATGTGTCACCAACAGCAGTCCCTTTAATGTGGAATATAATTGATTGCCAAGCCTGACTTTACATGCAAATGACGCACATCAGAGTGAAGTGTCAGTCTGCCAGGTACTGTTTGCATGAAGTATCTTGTCAACGGGATTTAGTGGCTCTCTGCACTTTGCCCCAAGATCTGCAGCCTACCTTGAGTTCCCCAAAACCTGAAGAGCTTCAAGAGTCTCGTGGGTGTTTTGCACAAGATTTTAACTTCAGGTTGTTTTTGCAAAATGTGAGAAAATGTGGTCGAAAGGAAGAAGAACCACATAGAATGTCAGTAAATGTCTTCAGAATCCACTGGCTGAGTCTGTTGCATGCATTACTGAAAGGAGTCACTACACATCATACAGCCAAGTATACCTGTTTCCTTAACGTTCCAGGCATTCAGTGTGTACAGGTTTGTTTGTTTCTTTGTTTTGCTACACGGAGGCTTTCCCAAGGAATTAGTATAGGTCAAGTTATTTTCTCAGATACATCAGTGTAAATCTGGAGTAACCTCATTGCAGTCAATTCAATTATTAGTGGAAGTAATTTGGAGTTACACTTATTTAACAGAGAGCAAATTTTGGTCCCTAATGTTTGCAAAGTTCTTTGATTCTTGGGGAAAGGTGATAAAGTGCAATAAACTTCAGTCTGCGGTGCATAACAACAATAAACTGATGATGTCTTCACTGCCAAAAGAGATGGGCTTTTACAACGGGACACCAAATGCATGTTCTCATTGGAAAACTGAGTGAAGCCCAGGAGTCAGCTATTTAAGCACACTGTAACTAGGCAAGTTCAACACTATACCCCTGCCCCTCCTGCCAAGTTTGATCTTAACTAGCTACATTGTGGCAAAAACTACAGTGCCTAGCCTCCGCTAGGATTGTACATTAACACCACTAACACACGTTCGCTTTCTCTCTATAAGAACACACCTTAAGGCAGTGAAGACAAAGGTCTGGGTTTTTGAAGGTATTTAGGCCCCTGCATATGCAATTAGACACCTAGTGGGGTTTTCAAAAGCACCCATGTGCCTGGGAGTTAGACACAATCTCCTGCATTCGCCAGATCAGAGTATCCCCAGCTTCTGGCCCTCTTTGCTGTGGGGGCGCTGCGTGAGTGCAGACTGCTCTGTTCAGTTTCTTTTATACACTTGGCTGGGGATGTCACTTGGACAAGATACAGGTTCTCACAAGCTGCCATGAGCCAGATTCTTAAGCATTTGGAGCTCATCTTCAATGGACAACATCTTAAGCTTGTCATCCTTTTGGGTGACCTTCGCTCCTTTACTGAATTGACCATAACCCTTTAACTTCAGAAGTGAGTGCTCACAGAATAGGTATAATAGTCCTCTGTTGCCAGAATCCCCAAATCCCTTCTTCTCTGGGACTGGGACAGAGACGTTCTTTGTTAGTGATCACAAGTGGTCTTTCTAATGGTTGCAGCAGGAAAGGTGAACTCTCTGTGTGACTCTTAGGCCCTGTCTACACTACAAAATTAAATTGACCTCACTTAGGTCGATGTACAGCCACCAAGTAATTACTGCGGTTTTTGATGTTCACACTAGCTCCTGTCGGCAGTGCCTGTCTGCACCCCAAGCGCTTCCGCTGATTGAACTGGCACTGCGGGGCACTGACAGTCCCACCGCTAGGGCTGACAGTCCGGAGCCCCACTACCACTTCCTAGTGAGGGATTGAGGGAGAAAGAGGAGGAGAGCCCAAGCCAGGCGGTGACCAGGCTGGGGCTCTCCTCTCCTTGCCTGCCGTCCCTCACCAGGAGGTGGCAGCAGGGCTCTAGCTGTCAGCTGTCATCATCGGGGCTGACACCCAACAGGCAATGTAAGTAACTCAGTGTCTACACACACTGCGTTGCTCTACCTACATCAACCTAAGTGTTGCGCCTCTTGCAGAGGTGGAGATACTAAGTCGATGTAGTGCAGGGGTAGGCAACCTATGGCATGGGTGCCAAAGGTGGAACGCGAGCTGATTTTCAGTGGCACTCTCACTGCCTGGGTCCTGGCCACTGGTCCGGGGAACTCTGCATTTTAATTTAATTTTAAATGAAGCTTCTTAAACATTCTGAAATCTTATTTACTTTACATACAACAATAATTTGGTTATATATTACAGACTTATAGAAAGAGACCTTCTAAAAAGGTTACAATGTATTATTGGCACGCAAAACCTTAAATTAAAGTGAATAAATGAAGACTCGGCACATCACTTCTGAAAGGTTGCTGACCCCTGATGTAGTGGGTGATGGCGGGAGCATCATTGTAGTGTAGATACAGAGGTAGTGTAAACGTAAGCTGCTTCTCTAGTGTAGACCAGGCCTAAGTTTTCTGCTTTGTAGAATGACTCCTGTGATGATTACCTACATCTCACAGGGGCTTCTGAAGCTTAATCGGTGTTTGTAAAGTGCTGTGAGGTGACCTAACGTGGCAGATGTTCTAAAAGTACAAAGCGTTGTTGTTTATTATCTTACTGGCTTTTGACAGTGATTTGGAGCCAGATCCTGCAAACTTTCCTCATAAGAAACTCATATTGAAACCAATGGGCGTTCCTCTGGCAAGCTGTAGGTCGACAGGATTGGTCCTTGCTGTGGTTTTTCCTGTCTCTTGCTGTTTTGTTCTCTCCCCTTTCCTTTCGTTGGCTTTTTGACCTTCAGGGCTTTCTTTGAAGTGGCTTTTTGTTATTGTCAAGGCAGCACATCATCTCACAGCAACATCACTCTTAGCCCTGCTTACACATCTGCTAGATGTGAAAGGCCACAACTTATTGTAAACAGCTAGAGTTTAGTTCTGTTCTTTGTTCTGTTGAGATGGGGCAAGAAAGCATCCTTTGAAATCCCATCACCGTTACTGGAGTTCTTAAGCATGAAAGAAATGAACAAACATAAAAATGAGAATTGGCATGGTGATGAGAGCATAAAAATTCAAACTAAAAGTCTGCATACCCTGTTATTTTCTACTAAGGATGGAGTGTGTTCAGAGAATCATAGAACTTTGAGGTGAAGAATAACAATTAAAGTGATCCAGACAATGCAGGAAGTTTTTTGTTCTATTCAGCCTAATTATTCCCTCTTTTGATTCATCCCATTAAACCTAATTACACATCCTTGTTCCACCCTAAATAATTATTCTCCCTCATTGGTGTTAACACCTTTCAGATACTTGTAGATTGTTAATTATTGTATCCCCTCTTAGCCATTGATTAGCCAACGTATGCACAGTTAGTTCTCTTAATGTCTCATAAGTCATTACTTCTCTTTCTCAGCTCTGACCTCCACCCTTTCAGCGTAATCTTGGAAGCATCATTAACACTGAGATTTCATAGATTCATGGAATATAAGATTGGAAGGAACTGTTATGATCATTCAAGTCTGAGCTGTTGCATAACGCAGGCCAGAGAATTTCACCCAGTTGTTCTGAAACAGGCTCAGTGATTTTGTGGTACAACTAACTGGAGCAGATCTTTTAGAAAGACATCCTGTCTTGACTTAAAGACTTTGGGTGATAGAGAAGCCAGCACCTTCCTTGGCTCCAGGAGTTAACTGCCCTCACTTTCTTTTGCACATTGATCCAATTTGCAAGCCTAAACTATTGCATTATTCGTTCTGCAGCCCAGATCAGCCTGCCTCTCCTTGCCACTCAGCTGAATGATTCCTTCATCCATTTGCTTCTTCTCACTTTGATGTCTGAAACTCCCTCCCCTTGGGACATCCTACATCTCTAAGGGCAAGTCTCGACTACAAAAGTAAGTGGACTTAAGTTACATTGACAAACGGCAACCGCAGTAATTTAATCAGTTGTACACATCTACTATATGCTCCATGTGTTGGCGGTGGGCGGAACATGGAGCATGTGCATGTTCCGATTTAATTGCCGGTATGGGGCGCTGTGGGACAGTTTCTGAAAGGCAGAAACAATCAACGTAAGCAGCGCAGCTTCTGCACTAACATTGTGTCGACCTAACTACGTCCACTGAAGCGCTACGCCTCTTGCAGAGGTGGAGTTATGAAGTCATAACTCACCCATTACATCACTGGTAGGAGGTACATTTCAGTGTAGACGCTTACAGCTGCCTTACGTCGACCTAACTTTGTAGTGTAAGCCAGACTTTATAGCCTAAGTTCAGGAGGCTGCAGCAGGCCCTCACCCTCATACCCATGTTGTGAAGAAGACCTATGTTGGTTCCTTCTCTACAAAACCATGCTCCTTCTCTTCCAGGTCCTTCATAGGCATCATGGCCCCAGCTACCCCTGTGATCTCATCTTTATACAAACTCTACAACCACCCTGTGCTCTGCCAGGTCTGGCCTCCTCTCAATATCTCCTCCCTCATGCTCCGGTTGGAGGTTCATTCTTTGCTGCCAGCATGCCAGCTTTCTGGAGCTGTCTCAGTTGTTCCTCAACTTTTTTTTTTTTTTTAAATGAAGCTCAAAGCCTATCTTTTTTATGCCATCTGCACCCAATGAGCTGTCAATGACTTCACCGCATTGGTGCTTGTTATTAACAGTTCTTCGTGCCTCTCTTTGTTTACTGCTTCCACCTGAATTATAAAGAACAACACCTGCGTGCAGGCGTCTATTCGCTCTGGTGAATCTCTCCTCCCTGTACTATTGTTCATCTCATCGACTTGCATGAGACATCTGTCTGGAAAGCTGTATAAAGCCCTTACAGTGGGCAGAACTAAAACTCAGGGTTTTCTACACATTTAGCCAGCTCTGGGCTTTACATTGGCTTCTGGTTAAATCCCATCACAGTTAGTGTCCCATTCCTGGTGAAGCCTAGGCCCTTTGGCCTCCCTGCAGCTACAGGCCTGGCAGCTTTGTCTAAAGCAGCTCTGCTTAGTTCATATGACACGAATGTGACAGTCTGGGAGCCACTTTCCTTAGCATATGGACATTGGGTAAATGTGCAGAGAGCTCGCCAAGTGGTTTGCTCATGTCAGTAGAAGAAACAGGAAAAGTACCCAAGAGTCCTGACACTCATGTCCTGCTTTGAATGCTAAATTATTCCCTAAAATGCATATTAAATATAACCCCACACCAAACTATTCTACTTCTTAAAACAAAAAGAGAACTGAAGAGAAGCAAAGTAGCATAATCGAGAGGGAGGTGGATTCCCAGTGACAGCATGTATGTGCCCTTTACGTGTGTTTGGCCAACAAAGAATGCTGTCACATGGACTTGTGGTTAGCTGGGATTCTGAATCCTTCTGGCAAACTGCCTGGCTCTGATTATCTGCAAGATGTGCCTGCTGCACAGGCGCTTGCTTCCTCCTTCGTGTGGATGGGTGTCACTGGAACAGCCACATCAGGAGAGAATATTCACATGATCTTTCAGGATATCCCCTAAAATCACAAAATTACCCCCTGGCTAATGTATGCCAGCTCACCCTGGCTTTTAATGTCAAGAATTCCCTCAAGATTTCACTTCTGCTATTTTTTTTGTTTAAAAGGCACACTGACTTCTGTGTAACTGAACTTTTCCAGGGTTCTCCCCTCTCCCCGAAACTCTGTATTACCAGCTTGAGAAGTGGCAGGGACGTTTAGGAAGTTAGAAGCAAAACTTCTGGTGAGAGAATCCAGAGATGTGACACTCTGGTTCTCCTGTGTATCTTATTTTGCATGGGGAATTTTTCTGTGCTTCTCTGGCACAGAAAGGGTAACTGTGCACATACGGAGAAGATGGCAGAGTTGTCTCCACAAAGTTTCGGATGCTTCACTGCACTTTCATTTAAGGGGCAGATGACAAAAGCAGTTAGATACCCAACTCTTATTGAAAATCAGTGGGAGTTGGGCACTTAAGTGGTTTTGAAAATCCTCCCCCTTAGTGACCTATTGATTTCCCAGCCTAGATGAGTCTGGACTTCCTTCAGTGATTATGGGAGAAATCTTCCCAGCTGGGTCAGAAGGCAAGCAGAAGGATGGGTAGTAGTCTGGGCTGCCATACATCAAGAGGAATTCTTCCACAGTACCGTAACATGCAGCAGTAGAGAAAGGGCTTGGAGGGAGGGCATGGATCAGTATATCTGAGATTTGAATTTAGCCTTCAGCGTTTTACTTGGCAATGCAAAACGTTTTTTCTGATACTTGGGCCTGGTCTACATGGGGGGGGCGGGGTGTTCATGTAAGGATACGCAGTCTTCAGCTATGGGAATAGCATAGGCGAAGTTGATGTATCTGTTCAAACTACCTCTCGTCCTCAGTTTCGCGGGGATCCGTGATCCGTCTGCGCTCCCACTGAGTGGAGTCCAGAGTCGATGGGGGCGCTTGGGGTGACTAGCACGCAAATGAGACGCAATATAATCGATCCTCGAATAATTCGATGCGCATACCCCGCCGATGCGGCAGGATCTGGACGTACCCTAACCTTACTCCTGCTGGGAAGAATTAAATCCCTTATTGGAAAGGATTTGTAATCTGCTAGCCTCAGTGCATTTTATGAGATAATCACCAATGAAAATCCAATTGTTGATTTATTAGCACTCGTGAGGGGCAGGCCAGATGGCAAAATTGATATACTAATTAATATTTTTAATTTTATATGCTTAGTTTTTAATAGTATCTTAGTAGTTCTTAACTATTTTAATCTATCTTATTAATATATCTTTTTAAGTAATAATGTACATTATAGTATATATAAGGAATAAATTAGAATAATTTTAGTATTTTTATGTTTTATCAGATTTTCATAACATATTTATTGTTGATTTATTATATACTAATTAATCAATTATTTTTCTGAATCTATATATATCATTGATGTAACATGTATGGCTATAGGTTATTGTTACAGTAAAAAGTATCTTGAGAAACAGTATATTAGTCCCCAGTATAAACAAATCCTGTACCAGCCCCTGGTAACCAAATGGCATTGCTCCAGTTAAACACGCTGGAGCCAATTAAGACCGTTCTACCTAGAAGGCAGTAGAGATAGTACTTTAATTAGAAACACCTGAGCCAATCAAGGCAAGGTAATCAGGGCACCTGGGTTTAAAAAAGAAGCTCACTCCAGTCAGCAGGGAGAGCCAGAGGAGAAGGAGTGCGAGTGAAGGAGCCTGGGAGCAGAAGGCAAGGAGCTGAGAGTGAGAGAGTCTACTGCCGGAGGATTTAGGAGACAAGCATATCAGACATCAGGAGGAAGGTCCTGTGGCGAGGATAAAGAAGGTGTTTGGAGGAGGCCATGGGGAAGTAGCCCAGGGAGTTGTAGCTGTCATGCAGCTGTTACAGGAGGTACTATAGACAGCTGCAATCCACAGGGCCCTGGGCTGGAACCCGGAGTAGAGGGCGGGCCCGGGTTCCCCCCCAAACCTCCCAACTCCTGATCAGACACAAGAGGAGTTGACCCAGACTGTGGGGAAGATCACTGAGGTGAGCAAATCTGCCAAGAAGCACAGGACCCACCAAGGTAGAGGAGGAACTTTGTCACACACTTCAGTACATGGAAATAGGTGGCAGTGGGCAAAAATTGGAATTTCTAGCTGATGGGAAATTCTGATATTTCAACATTTGTTTGGGACAAAAAGTCAAAATAATAAATTTTGTGGAGTGAAAAATTCAGAAAAATTTTGATTTGGAAATCTTGAATCATTTCCTTTTGGGTCAGATATGCAGATACAGTTTAATATCTGTAATGGCACAGAGCCTCTTGAGTGGTGTATTCAGATGCCTTCTGCCATCATTACTCTCTGTGGGCCAGGCTACCTGGCCAGATTATATCTCCCATGATGCATCACATGGTTCAGTGCATCATGGAGATATAGTCCAGCCAAGAAATACAACCCATACCCCTGAAGCACTACAACATCCTAGGCAGATTCAATTTAACGTTAAACTGATTCAAAACAAAATGTTTCAGTTCATTGCAGAAAACAAAAATGTTTCTGATCAGGTTGAACCAAATTTTGTTTCAATTTATTTTTAATTTCCTGTAGAAGAGTCTAATTTTGTGGAAAGTGAATGTGTGAGGGGGGGAGGTTGCTACCAAAGCATCATTTTAATGGACAATTCCCAGCCAGTTTTAGAATTAGGTTTTCATGTAATGAATTGTAATGCTGATTTCTTCTTCTTCTTCTTTTCTTGCAGTCTTGATTGGAAGTAGTAAAAGGTGGTTCTAGCATAATGATATCTGTCACTTCCTGAACCTTCTCTCTCATATGGTTTGTTTGGAAAAAAAAAATGTTAATTTGGATTTTAATGTAGTACATTTTCTCCTCTCCTAAAGGGCCAGTTGGCAGTGACTTCACTGGGTCAGGCCCAACGTGAAAAGTTTCTTAAAACTTCGCGTAATCTGAATGTCAAGTGTCAGTTTAGCCCCTGTAATAGGTAATCATCAACACTTTGAATTGTATCCAGAACTGGATGGGAGGCATAGGTGTTATATGATCCTCCACTCGCAAGCAGAAGCTTCTAAGTAGCCTCCAGCCTAGAGATAAGACAAGCATGGGGCACTGTGGATTGGAGCACATCAGGGAGGAAGGGCCTGACCCCCTGTCCTGACCCCGCTACCTGAAAAATGGTAAGAAGCATTTTGAGCTAGTGCTGTCATATGATAACCAAGGAGCTGCAAGAAACCATACGACTGAGCACAGAAGCAGACACGTCTCCTCAATAAAGGGAGCGGTCCTAATCTATCCTTTCATCCTCCTGACTCCCCTCGATCCAAGTTTGTAGCATCAAGGACAACAGAGGAATGGCAGGGGTGGTACTGGATTGCCATACTCTTCCTTATCAGTTTTCCCTACAGAAAATCCATCTCCATACACCTGACTACTGAAATCAGTCATCTGCCATTGGGACATTAACCTCTTCTGTTCTGTTTTTCTCTGTAAAGTATGGTAACCTGGACAGGACAATCATGGAGGAGGGGCAGCGAGGGACCAGTGTACCCGTGCTGGCAGAGAAGGCAGTTATAACAGTCTGCTAGGATTCTGAGCTAATGGTCACCGACACAATCTCCTTTTTGGGGGAAAAACACGAACATGGCTGCTAAGCAACGGGGGTGATGATATTTTACAGTGAAAACACATTGTGCATTGTTATTTTTAACATTTCTAGCTGCACCTTGCAGAAAGTTATTTACATAGATTCACTCGTCTCTGACAACCTATAATTTAACCTGTAGCAGGAACGACAGCTTTGAAGATAACCCATGTGAAGAGCGTACAGGAAGCTGCAGAAGACACTGCAACATCTGCTTGGCTGCCCCACTCTCATTGTCTCTGACCGCAGCCAGAATGACTCTGTATTGACACTGCATTAGGCTCAGGTTGGCTCCTATATAGCTGGTAACTGCTGGCCAAGAGAGGGTTCAGAAGAATGTGACCATCCTATCAACTCCACTCACTCCTATATACAGTAAGTGTGTAAGTCAAATCCTTTCCACCTACCATTTCTGAATGTGTTACTTGTCCTAGAATGTGGTTTTTCTCTTCAGACCTCGTTCCAGGAAGAGGTATTTAAAAAAAAAAAAAAAAAAAAAAAAAAAAAAAACGAAGGGGGGAAATCTCTCTCAAAGGTAGCACATCTGCTTCTGCAAGTTGTGTAGTCAAAGTAAAAAGTGTCAGCGATTCAGTTGTTAAATCGACTTACATATACCTAGAGAAATAGGGGGAGAGAGAGAGCGAGTATGACTTACATCATGGTGGTATGTGCTTAGGAAGCCACAAGTGAATTTTTGTAGATCATCCCAAGTGAGGACTGATTCAAACTTCAGATCCACACCACATTGTGTGTTCTGCAGTTTTACAGAGTTGGCATAGAAATCATTGGGAATATTTTTTCTTCTCCCTCCCTCCCTTACCATCAGTGTCATGCTTGCAGGATAACAATTTGCTAGTGTAATGGTTCTCGTTATTGGGCTAAATTCATCTTTGGCGTAAATGCATTGAAGTCACTGGGGTTGCATCATGGATTTATTTGGTCCGTTGTGTGAGAGGGACAACTAGGATTACGCAAAGCACAATTAGGACAAAGTCCCTCCAAAGAGCAGGTGATACAGTCCAGGATGGAGGATCACTCTCTCTACCTTTGCAGCGTGCCTCGTTGTTAACCTGGAGGAACCATCTCCTCATGCTCGCTCACAGGTGCTAGGAGTTCTGCACAGGCAGTATGCTCAAGAAGCTCCTAGGGTCTGTCCTGTGTACTGAAGGGCCTTGGAGGGAGCGGCCAGGAAGGAAGAATCAGGCCAACGGAGGGATACCATATCCTTCAGAGTCCAAAATTCCTGCAGTGACACCGTCCCACAAGGAGGGGAGGACACTGTTGCGGAAACTGGACGTTTAGTCAGTACCCTTTGATTTCTCTGAAATTCCTGGAGTGATGTGATGGTGGGGAAGGAGCAGGGGAATCACATACCCATGGAGACTTTCAAGGCAGATAGTTAGCAGGTGATAATGCAAACCACAGAAAAATAGTAAGAGGAGGAGGAAATTCATTTGCTGGCTTGGAAGCTGTTGCGCATTTAGAGACGGGGGAGATCAACCTGGTGATGGGAGCCAATGTAATAACCTAGATAGATTTACCTTGGCTTCCTTGCTGTAAACAAACCACTGGAGAAAACTTGTTAAAAGAGGGTCGGGGAGGAGGAGTGGTTTTTTTCTGTTTCTCATCAGCATGTGGGTTCTGGTAGAGGTGCTAAATGTACTGCAGTCTATTCTCACCTCAGTGTGGAGGCAAAATAACAAAAGAATGACAAGCCCTCCCCTCTTGGATATAGCCACTATCCTCGTGCACCAGACTCACTGTTTGGGGAGAGCTCTGCTCTTGGCAATAGAGCAGTGCACCAGGAAGCACTCTGTGAGGCATAGTGTGGATGCCTCACTGGGGTGGTAGGAGGAGCATAATAAATCTCAGCAGCCTCCAAGCATGTGATGTGCTTCTTAGTGAAAAGGGTATAAAAGCTAGAGTTCCCCAAAAGGGGCCCTTCACACGAAATGCTGCACTCTGACACCACACTGGAGTATATGGTGCTTTCACCCACCCTGAGGTTGTAACGCCAGCAGAAGGCAGACCATGGACAGTGGTGAGTGCATCTTCCTCATCCTTTGGCTATACCCCTATACTCCTGTTCTCATCTGCACTGTTAGGAATGCTCCCTGCCTCATTCCAAATGGCATTGAGAGGAAAGGAGCAGCCGTGCATTACAATGAAATTTTTTTTTTTAATTTCTATTTAAAATATTCTTTTTAAATTGTTTTAATTTTTCTCAATTGTCACTGTCACGGAGTCCCCGGGCAATGCTCTGGAACTGCTCCCCACCAAGCCAGTCAGGACTTTGGGGAGCCTCCTCTCCCTTGGAGCAGACTTGTTCAGGGCAAGAAGCTCACACGGCTTCACCTCCTG
>NC_133789.1:2664137-2790836 GCF_003597395.2 Chelonoidis abingdonii
GGGGCCCAGGCCATCAGTTGCTAGGAGACAGGGTGCCAGGCATTTAGGGGCACTGGCCCTTTGCTCTGCAGCAATCACACACCCTGATCCCACCACCTAGATACTTAAGAACTGCCTAGGGGACACTGAGGCACCAACACAGTATTCAGAGCAAACATTAAGAACAGTCCCAGTTCATCACAGTCACGTCTTAAAACAAACAGGGGAAACCATCTTGCTAACCAGATTTTTAAAACTACTTAATTTTCCTATTTTTAAATGGCAAAGAGGACCCTTTCTCCCGAGTATCATTGATACAGTCTAGTGATTTGAGTAGGAGTGAGGATGTTTGGATTCTGTTCCTAGCTCTGCCACAGACTCCCTGTGCAGTCTTGAGTGAGACTTCTTGTCTCTCTGCCTTGATTTCCCTATGTGTGAAGTGGAAATAATTTTACAGTGCTTCTCTCTCTCAAAGGGGCCTCGTAATGCTCCATGGATGAAGGTCTGCAAAGCATTTTTAGGTCCGTGGATCCATGCAGAGTTGATTTGGATTCTCTCAGTGAGGGATTGAATCAAGTTGGAGTTGTATTTCCATGGATTATTTCATTGTTAAGCATTAAAATGAGCAGCAACAGGCACTGGTGCTGTCTGCCGTTGCGAATACGGCATCAGCGTTGTTCCTGGAGAGAGAGAACTTGCAGCTTGTTACTGTCAACATTTAAGACTCTCCTTGAGTGCTTGATTATAGCTCAAGTCTGCTTTGCAAGAACCTGTTTTAGATTTGCCTTCAGTGGTTTTGTTGCATCCACAGAGTTAATCATAGGAAACTAGAGTAGTGGATTAGATATGCTGAACAGCTAGAATGCTGGTATTTTTATCCTTCAGACTCCAGGCCATACTCAAATAATTTCCTTCCTCCTGATGCTTGCTTCTAAACATAATTCTTTTCACTTTCTTTAGTGCTCAGAACATTTGCAAAAAATCAGTCCAAGATGACTGAAGGGGGCAAAGAGAGGTGGGGGGTGGGGGAGAGAACAGAACAGAGAATGCAGAATGGTAACAGCTTTGCCATCAGAAGAAAGCAGAAGGTTTGAACCACTTTGCAAATAAATTAAGCAAGGTAGGATTGAAAGACACCTGATAATTTTCTGCGAATGAATGGCTAGTCAGTGCTATAGTTAGGTGAGCGTATGGTACAGATTCAGGGCAAGCTCTGCTCTACGGTACTGGCTGCAGAAACCACAGAGTACAGAACAGTGAAGCCTCATGGCATCAGTAGATGGCTGGGCTTTGCTTTGAGAGGGAAGTGGGTCCTGCTGCCCTATCTTCATGCCGTATTTTCAAGTCAAAGTCTGGAATGAGTAGGGAGTTAAAAGGCTTCTCTGTGTATTTAGGCCTCTACCAGCACAGCAGCCTGGGGGCCGTTATTAGGATGTGCCTCACAGTAGCATCTAAATGCCCCAGCTGAGATGAGTCCCATTGTGTAGGTGCTGTAGATGCACATAGAGACAGTCCCTTAACTATTTCAGTGGGATCTTCGAGTTACTGTGCACACTTTGAAAATCCCATCCATAATAGGCAAGACAGAGAGAAGGTGGTGCAAGGAAGTATTTTCCCCTTTTCGGAGATGGTTAAACTGAGATGCAGAAAAATTAAGTGACTTTCCCAAGGTCACGCAGGGAGATGGTGGTGGAGCTGGGGAACAAACCCAGGTTTCCTATATCTCAGTTCAGTCTGAATCCCAAGACCATGCTTCCTCTCGAAGGAGTTTTTGAAACTTCAGCAGCACATGCCCACCGTGAACATAGACTGCGAATAATAAATGGACAAACACAGGGCAAGGTCTAGGACAGCTGTCACGGAACATGCGCTCTGTTCAGGGGTAGAAAATCCTGAGCTGTGACGTGGCAGGGAAAGGAGGGAGATACAGAAGGCCGTTCCGCTTAAATAAATCTGGGGAGACGACAGGGAGGTCACCTCATTGTCCATGCCCTGTGAAAGTCTACAAGACACTAGATTATGGATTAGGAACCCTAGACTGCAAAATGTACTCACGTTACAAATCCCTGCTCAGTTGTGTAAAGATAGCAAGCTTCAGCTCAAGGGACTTAGGACCTGATCTAGCAAGGCGCTTCAGCACATGCTTAACTTTACTACCAGCACAACTGGAGCCACTGGGACTACTCCTATGCTAAAGTGCTTTTTCAGACTGGGGCTGAGTGATTATTACTGACACCGTGTTTAGGGCAGAAAACACAAGTTACTCTTTTTTAGAATGAGTTGTCTGCTAATCTGTTTATCTCTGCAGCCCTATCATTTGGTTCACAATTTCCATGAGGGGGTGGAGAAAGAGAGTTTATTTCTTGCTGCTCTCACAACATGTTGCGAGTGCCTGAGATGAAAGGCCCCGTTTTGCCTCACTGGTCTTTTTCGCTACTGAAATGAGGGACTAGGCCTTGCTGGCAAGAGCTGAGAGACAGATTGAGAGCGCGAGGGGCACTAACACCTCCACGAAAGAGACTGAATATGCTAATAAATGATGATCAACCATTCGTTCTCAGAAACTGGTTGTTTCCATGAAGGTCACAGAGTTTGAAGAGAGTGAGCGGGGCGTCAGAAGTAGCTTCTGCCTAAGCAGACATCCTGTCTGAAACACAGGCCAGGTCTACGCTACAGATTTACACTGGCATAACTGCATGGTTCAAGGGTGTGAAAAATTCACACCCCTGAACAACATGGTTATACCAACCTGGCAGCCTAGGGCTGCCGATTTTGGTTGGACATATTCCTGGAGGTTTCATCATGTGACAATCTTTAATGAAAGATTCATCTTTAATTCCTGGAGACTCCAGGACAACCCTGGAGGGTTGGCAATCCTAACCTGGCCCTGGTGTAGAAAGCACTATGTCGACAGAAGCTCTCCTGTTGGTGTAGTCGTGTCTTCACTAAAGCACTACAGCGGCACTGCACATGAAGATAAGCCCACAAACAGCCATTGCATTAGCCCGTAGGTATGTCTACACCACACAGGAACGTACGATTGGTCGCACAGTTATGCCTACCCGTGCCAGTTTTAATCTAGCTAATGAGGACAATAGTAGTGCAGATGTGGCGGCATGGATTTCAGCTCATGACATTTCCTGGGTATGTACCCAGGGTCCCCAAGGGGCTTGTACTGGGGTGGTTAGCCCACCCCAAATCCTGTATGGCTACATCTTCACGCGTCTTGTTACCCACACTGTTAGATTAAATCTACCATGCGTCTGCCTAACCACACTGCGTTAACTTGCCGTGTAAATGTGCCCTTAGTCTAAATGTGGGTTTAAGTCCCTGACTTTGAAACTCAGGTTCTGTATTTCTGGCTAGTGCGCGACAATCATTCACCTGTGGCCATAGCCCCAGAGCAGACTCTCTCCTATAAGAGCTGGGCAGGTTTTCTGCTGAGTTAATTGGGTCCCTTGCTGCTACCATTCAAAGTCTTCTCCAGCCATCTTCTGAAAATCCAGTGGCATCGCCAACTCCCTGTAACCCTGCACCTGGTACAGCCATTTTCAGTGCAAAATGGGTGTAAAATGACCATCTCTGGACGAGAGTTTAGCCTACCCCAGTCTGAGTCACAGATTCATAGCAGGTGAGGGTGGAGCAGACCTGTTAGGTCACTTGTGGTTCACTGCGCAAGAGTCCATGTAGGATGGTTTTCTGGTCCATTCTGCAGGGCTGCGTCCGGTCTAGTTTTAAATGCCCCAGTTAATGGGGTTTCTGCTACTTCGCTTGGGAGGCTGTTCCATAGCCAAATACATCCCATGGTCTGGAAGCATTTTCTTTGATGCTCAGCCTAAAGTTTCCTGTTCCTAATTCCATCTCTTTACTTCTGCATAGGCTGTGCAGCTGAACACAAATGCCTCTTTTTTCCTCCTGCTGCAGAATCTTCCCTGATCTGGCTTGAGATCTGTCCACTTGTGCAATGAGACGATCCAGAGCATAATGAATACACTGCGGGGAGATTAGCCAAAAGCACTCAGTGCTGGCCTACCTCCATGCCCCCTGAAGTTAATGGGCATTTTGCCAGTGACATAATGGGAGCAGAGATGGGCCAGTTCTGAGCATTTTTTTTTTAAATCCTACCTTGTCTCCAGAAGGAGTGAGGAACTGTCAGCTGGGCCCCACCTCCCCACTGCTAGGCTGGTCTCAGCTGGGAATTGCTGCTCCCATGTTGATCCAGGAGAGGAACCAGGCTGAGCTGGAAGTCTCTCTGTGCAGGTCTTCTGGAATGATGTGGTGCGTTTGGAAAACAGTGGTTGAAGAGCATGTACAGAAAACAGCCAAAGGACCTGGAGTGGGGAGGCACTGGACCTCATGTCTGAATGAGTTCCCTGCCCTGGATATTTGATTTGATTTGATTTAGCATGGTTGTGAGTTTTGTCGTTACAGGGACTTTCAAGGGGGGGATTCTCTATTAGTATTTTGAGAGATGAAACTTTAGGAAAATACCCAGAACCAAGAATGGCCACAAGCAAAAAAAAAAGTCTTAAACATGCCCACGAAACTCCAGAGTTCAAGGGGCTGTTTGGCCCATTTCCTCTCCGCTCCTGCCAGCCACTTCCTCTCTCCCCAGTGTGTTGGGAAGCCTGGTTCCCCGCAGTGATGTTAGCGAGATAGGGCAGTGGGCGCTCGTGCCCACTGCACTTAGAATAGGACTCACTCAACAAGCTGGTGAGGGAAAGCGAGGTACGAAGAAGTTGTCTCCTTAGTCAGTCCTTTCTGGCTTGTCAACTGCCCTGGGGGGAGAGGGGAGCAGTTTTTCTTGGGACTGGAAATCAAGTAACACTGAAAATTCCTGAAGAAAGCGAAACAAGGGCTCTTTAAAGGAAAGTTCTGTAGCTGAGGCATCCAAAACCAGTTAGTTGAGTCACTTTTGTTTTCAGTTCAGTATCACTCTCCAAAGCAAAAACCAGACCACTGTGGGGTTGTGATGTTGTCACTCAGAGGTTAAGTGGGAGTAGATCTGGTCAGCTGATGGATGAGAGATGCAGTGCCCTTTAAATTACTGAACTCCTGCCACAGCCTGGTGCTAGGAGGCTGCATGCTGCTGGGGGTGCAATTGTGGAGGAGATTAACAAAAGGCACAGGCCTTGCTAATCACTGAAGATCCCATTGGGCTTCTGAGAAGAGTTGGGGTGTTTGCCCCCGTGTCCCCTCCAAACTGGATGCTGCCTCAGTAAATTCCACCAGGTTTCCTGCCCCATATGCGGTGGTGTAGCTCTCAGTGGGGGGTCCTTCCTGCTGCCAGTTCTGAGGTGGGAGGAAGTGTTTTACTTCCTCCTTGGAAGCATCTGGTGCTGGCCACTGTCAGCGATAGGAGACTGAATGGGATACTGGTCTGATCCATTCTGGCAGCTCTTCTGGTCCTATTTGTCTTCACTGGTCATGTGCAGCTTTCCCTGATACCCCACGTAGTGTGGTCAAAGAAATATGGAGACCAAAGCATCTGTGCTTCTGTATTATGTCTAATGCTGCAGCACCTAGGACCCCCCAGAAGGGGCATTGTCCTGGATCCTGTGGGAGGGAAGAGTGTGTGCACAAGACACAGTTATATCAGACGTCTGATGACAGAAGCTGGCAAGTGACCCACAGCTACATGCAGCAGAGGAAAGTGAAAAACTCCCTAGGTCACTGCCCATCTAACCTGGGGGGAAATTCCTTCCCGACCCCACATATAGTGATCTGCTAGACCCTGAGCATGGGAGCACCAGCCAGCCAAGCCCCTGAGAGAGAGCGCCCTGGCCCTGCCTGCCAATGTCCCATCTCCAGCCCAGGTCTGAAATTTTGAGTAAGTTCCCAGAAGGCTCTGGGAGGAAGAGAACCATGACACTCTCATCGCTCTATAGGAAGACTAGGCCTCCTTTGTTCTCACATCAACATGAAACAGTCTGATTGTCACCCAGTACTGAGCTAACCGTTTATCTGAATAATGCCATTACCTGTACTACAGACGGCTATGTGACGACAGACTCCTGAAATAATGGCTATCAATCCACCCAGTGCATGGGAGCAATTGCACAGCAGCTTCCTAGAGCTGAGCCCCGAGCACAAACTGGCTTTGCAAAGGCACTACAGAGAAACAGCAGCCAGCAATCCGAGAGAGCCTAGAGCTGAACGCAGAGGAGGATGGTAACCACAATGGGAGTGAATGAATAATTCACGCTCAGTAATAAATGGGTTTAAAGGTACAAAGGCAGCATAGCCTATGGGAAGAAACAAAGGGCTGTGAACCAATGGGTTATCGCTGGCTCTGCCAGTGACTTGCTAAGCGACCTTGGGCAAATCACTTGACTTTATCGTGTCTCGATTTCCCCATTAGTAAGATGGGAGTCTGTCTCTCAGGGTTATTACTTGGTTGACCCTGTGTGAAGCAAGTGCTAAATATTACTAGGGGGTTGCAGACATATTAGCAAACAAATCCACCTGCTCCTAAGAGAGATGTGGGAAGGGCCCAGTCATACCAAGGTATGTCTACCCAGGGTAGCTTGGTGGTTTGAGCATTGGACTGCTAAATCCAGGGTTGTGAGCTCAGTCCCTGGGGGAGCCACTTAGGGATCTGGGGCAAAATCAGTACTTTGTCCTGCTAGTGAAAGCAGGGGGCTGGACCCGATGATCTTTCAGGGTCCCTTCCAGCTCTATGAGATAGGTAGGTATATCTCTGAAGCCTGGGGAGGGAGTTGGGCTTCAGAGCCAGAGGGAACTGAGGGCTTTCATGGCTTGCAGGATCAACTTCTAACCTAGGTGGCTGAGGCTGAGGCAAGAAACCAGAGTCTGTTTTAAACAGCGGAAAGCAAAGTGCTTTCACTGGCCTCTGCACCTTTGTTAACCACAGGAGGAAGAGATGCTTGTCTGCGATTGCTCTAGCACATCACTCCTGGTTCTGAATTTACTCTTTCCTTCCCTGTCTTCAGCAGGCAGCATCTGAGTTCAAAGCAGAAGTCAGCTCTGACATTTAGAAAAGTACAATAAATTTCAGTCAGATGTATCCTGTAGGTGAGCTCAGTTCCTTGCTCTGTAGTCTTCTGTCAGGGAACAGCCAGGCCAAATTTATCACAGACACAGCCGTACTTTTTTTAAATTCACATTAAGGAAGCTTTAGCACACAAGTAAGAGGCATGTATGAGCTATGCATGGCTTGTTGCTGACTGTGTCCTCATCCCCTGCAACCGTGATAGGCTTTTTATAAAAAAAATAACTAAAAATAAACCAGACATTGTGATAAACCAAGCACAAGTTCACTAAGTCTTTAACTTCATTCACCTGGTTTCTATTTCTTGCTTTTATACTAACTTGCTATGTGACTTGGGGTTTGTCACATAAGCCAAGAAACTCAAAGGTCTTTAGGCACCTCTCACTGATTTCAGTGGGAATTAAGGACATAAAGACCTTTGAGGATCTGAACCTTAACTTCTTTTTTATGCCTCAGTTTATCCATCAGTGCAAGGCTTAATAAGGTTTGTCAAATGCTTTGGGATTCATGGATGAGAGACGCTATAGCAGTGCAATGTATTATGTTAAAACTTGGAGATCATTTTCAAACTTTATTTCCAGGACAAATGTACGTTACCTGGGAACCCCTCTTAATGGCAACCACTAATGTTGTGCTTCCTCCTTCTCTAGGTAAACAGGTGAAGGTGATGGTTGTTTTGAGTCTTCCCTTCATTTTCCAGGTAAGAAGTTAAAAACCAAAAAGGAATTTGGTTGAAATTTAGCTGCATTCATGCACTGAATGTAGAAGTGATGGTACGGATAACTTTGACAGACAAAGCAGCAGCAAAAGCGATTCTGATAGAAACTACATTTCATATTAGAATCCTAAAGGGTTTTCAGGTAACCACCTAGAGCAAAGTGGGGAGAATTCACAGAACTATCTGAGCCAGTGAGATCTGAGGAAAGAAAGAAAGAACTACAGATATGGAATGTAATACAAAGTGACCATTAAGGCTGGGATGTCCAGAAGGGCTTCCATACTGACAGCCTTGCTCCCATTTCAGCACCTAAACAAATGGCCAGGTTTCCCACTTGTTGGGTGCTGAGATCTTTGGAAAAATCTGGTCATAGTGACTTAATACTGCAGCCTCTGCTCATGTGAGAAAGGGCTGCAGGATTGGGGCCTGATGGGTGGCACACTGCAGGAGGAGGAAGAGTTCCTCGTCTGCCATGAACGCCTCTTTCATTCTCTTCCTCCAATTCAGAGTAAGACTAGAGCTGGAAAAGGGAAACGTGAAAGAATCTAGCATTGCTGAACTGTCCATTCTGACCTGCTAGTGAACTCTTGTGCCAGGACCAGCTGTACTCTAGGACTGCTGCATCTTTGGGAGCATGCCTCATCTGCCCCACAGTATCAGGCTCTGCAAGGGGTTCTGTGAAACAAGGAAGGTTTTGCGGTGGGCTTCTTTCCCCTTTCACTTCTGGTAGCAGGGCTTTAGATGCGTGGAGGATGTGGTGAAAGCCAAGCCTGGCAGAGACGAAGAGCACGCTAAGATTCACAGCGATAACGGTAGATGCCACTCAGAGGGGAAGCCTTTTATCTCTGCAGAGAGCACAGAGGAAGGGAGGATAGTAGAGACTAATGGTACAGATGAAAGCCGGGTGCAGATATCACAAGCTCATGCTGTTCTTTACGCTACTCTAATCTGGCAAGTTGAGAGAGAAGCAGCAGCAACGAACTTGTCACTCATTTCCTGGCAGCTTCACTCGCTGGATTTTATCTGGGCTGTAGTGACCCTCTCATTGTTTTATACAGAAAGTCATTGAAGTGAGGGGCCCCAGTCACGTTATCCCCCAGGGGCTCTGTCCACAACCACACCAAAGTTCTTCGGTTCTGCTACTTCACAGGTTTACTCATAACAGGGAGAGCAAGGGTAGCAATTGTTTTATACAAGTTCTCTGGCCTGGGTTACACAGGAGGTCTGATTAGATAATGACAGTGCATCCATCCAGCCTTGGGATCTAGGAGAGCCAGAAAGCATCTAAGGAGAGCTGTCTCAGTGCTGCCTACTCTCACCATTCTGTCATGAATCTCAAGCTGTGGTGTTTTTTCTTAGAGCCCCGACTCCGGCATCGTGCAATTGTGTGAGCGCTTCAGCTTTTGTTCTTAAAAAGCCAGTGTTTCCTAATCCTTCTGGCTGGTGAGGAAAGCTTGAAAATGTGACCCTTAAAGGTTCCAAAAACCAGAAATCAAATAGGAACCTTAACTCCCCCCCTCCCCCAAATTGAAGCCAATCTCATGACTTTGGGGGAACCTGACTCAATTTTTGAACACTTGTGATTGGCAATACTGCCATGTCTGCATTTCTACAATACACTCAATTTTAGTGAGATGACTAGAGGGCCACTGAAATTCGGTCCCAGCAGAGCGAGGAGTCTAGTAGTTTAAAGCGCACCTGCACACAGATTAAATTTAAAAAAACAACATTTTAATACACCACAGGCTGAAACTTTAAAAAAAATCTTCCAGGCAGCACCACTGAGCACAGCACTTGAAACAAGGAACCTCTTTAAGGAATGAGCTGTGGGCAGTGCCAGTCTGACCTGAATATCTCTAAGGAATCCAACTCCCTCTTCAGCATCCAGCTGCTTTCTTGCTCAAGGGAAGATTTGGCCAGCTTGTCTGGACTAATGCCACCCCTCAGGTCTTTCTGCAAATTCACCCCGTGCCAGCAGGTCTTCTGCTCATGAGGGCACCATTCCCACTGGTGCAGAGGCCACCCTGATATTAGCAACTGACTGCCTTCGAAGGATGAGGATGAAAGCAGGCATCTGAAACTGATTCAGGGCTCTCAGCCCTGGCACCTGGGGCTGCAAGCCTCACAGGATCAGTTTCACTCATGCAGTAATTAGCTGCTTCCCCCTTGCAGAGTTGCCTGTCGATAGTGTGTTAGGCCAACCAAAGTTTGAACTGCTCAAATTAAGGTTCAGTTTTGTTTGGCCTTTAGGGACCTGTCATGGTCAGTTCTAATTTCATCCAAAATTCTGTCCCCTGGGGGAGTCTCTGAAGAACCTACAGGACACTTTGAGAACAGGGATGTTGATGTTTCCTGGCTAGGCTTACTTGGGTCATTACATTCCATTTACAGCAGGGGTTCTCAAACTGGGGGTGGGGACCCCTCAGGGTTGCGAGGTTATTACATGGGGGGTCGTTAGCTATCAGCCCCCACCCCAAACCCCACTTTGCATCCAGCATTTATAATGGTGTTAAATATATTAAAAAAAATTTTTAATTTAGAAAGGGGGTCGCACTCAGAGGCTTGCTATGTGAAAGGGGTCACCAGTACAAAGGTTTGAGAATCACTGATTTACAGGGTCTATTGCATACATTTTCTACCCTGACGTGTTGCTGTGTGTTTCATGATACTGCTTCTGTTTCTCCCCTGAAGCATAGTGGCCTTTGAACCTTTTGGGGATTCTTAGTGATGAAACTGCTAAACGAGTGTGATTTCTTGCTTTACCTCTTGCAATCACTCTCGTTTAGCAGTTTCATCACTAAGAACCCCCAAGAGTTCAAAAGCTACTATATAATTTTAATTTATTTATGGTTGTGTGTAGGGTCCCCATCCTGGATCACGGTCCCATGTATAAAAGCCAGCTATTATTAAATGGCATAGCTCTGTCTGTCCCATGCCATTTGTTATTCCCAGCATTTATATGCACTTCCCATTATCTTAAGGGAAGTGGTGTGGGTGAACATTCAAGGAGGAAAGGCAGAAAATTCCTTGTGACCAGAGCTGGTCAGGAAACGTTTTTGTTCCAATAAGTATGACTTTTTTTCCTGAGGTTTCTGGTTTTTCTGTGAAAAATTTTAGTTAAACTCCAACGTTTCCTATAGCATTTCCATTTTTCATCCAACCCCCCCCCCCAAAACCTGACTGAAAAGCTCTGACCAGCTGCTTGCCAGGGAAAGGCTTGGAAGTGATCTGGGATTTCTCTGCTTTTGGAGGCTTGGTGGTTTTACTCACTTTACACTCCCAGTTCAGGCCTCGCTCCTGCAATGAGTTATTTCCCAGGGATCTGCCCCATTGCAGGGTAAGGCCTTGAGCACGCTTGTTTCCTTCCCCTTCTAGCTGTGCACAGGCAACAATGTCACTGACTACTATGATTCCAACGTCACTGTCGATTATAACATGTTTGAGACTCTCTGTGAGAAGGCCGAGGTCCGGAGCTTCCGCGCTGCATTCCTCCCAGCTATGTACTCACTCATCTGCTTCGTTGGGCTGGTGGGGAACGGGCTGGTGATGCTGACCTACATCTACTTCAAGAGGCTTAAGACGATGACCGACATCTACCTGCTGAACCTGGCCTTGGCGGACATCCTCTTCCTGCTGACGCTCCCCTTCTGGGCCACGAGCGCAGCCAAGCACTGGCTCTTCGGGGAGTTTGCTTGCAAAGCCGTCTACTGCATCTGCAAAATGAGCTTCTTCAGCGGGATGCTGCTGCTCCTGGCCATCAGCATTGACAGGTACTTCTCCATCGTCCAGGCCGCCTCTGCCCACCGTCTCCGCTCCCGCATGATCTTCATCAGCAAGGTCACATGCTTCTCCATCTGGATCCTGGCCTTTGTCCTCTCCATCCCAGAACTGGTCCACAGTGGAGTGAACACATCTGAGACCCCCCGCTGCTCCATCATCGCCGCCACCGACTTGCACAAGTTCGACACTGGCATCAAAGTGTCCCAGATGGTCTTTGGCTTCCTAGTACCCCTGTTGGTCATGTCCTTCTGCTACTTTGTCATCGTCAAGACCTTGCTCCAGGCCCGTAACTTTGAGAAAAACAAGGCCATCAAGGTCATCATCTCTGTGGTGATAGTCTTCGTCGTCTTCCAGCTGCCTTACAATGGCGTCATGTTGGCCAAGACAATCTCAGCTTTCAACAATACTGACAGCCTGTGCGAGAAGAGTAAGCAGCTTGACGTGGCAGACGATGTGACCTACACTCTGGCCTGCTTCCGCTGCTGCCTCAACCCCTTCCTCTATGCCTTCATTGGTGTCAAGTTCCGCAATGACCTCTTCAAGCTTCTCAAGGAGCTGGGTTGCCTGAGCCAGGAGCGGCTCTGGCATCTGTCGACTTGCAGGGAGAACAGGCGGTTCTCCTTTGCTATGGAGACCGAGACAACCACCACTTTCTCACCATGAGGGGTGTTCTGTGTCTGATTTGACTGGGCCATGGCTGGGGTATTCCTGCATCTTGCAGCCCTCTTGAATTAATGATTTGAGCAGGGCCAGCCTCACCTTGGCCAGAGAGCTGTATCAGTGCAGAACAAAACCTATTAACTTCCCCACATTTCAGGAAATCCAGGTAGGTGGGAGAGACTTGGCTAAGGCTACAACAAAGTACTAAGCTGGGGAGCAATTAAGACCTTGTGGTGTTTGTTCCATTTCCCCTCAGTTCCATTTGGGCATCATTCCTCATTGTTCCAATATAAAAACTTTGTCTTATTTGTGTTACAGCTGAGCTTTCCGGAGCACCTCCTTGATTTGAATGCCGCATTTAACAAGACTGCATTTTGCTCTTTCTTACACAAACAAATTTTGTAGCACTGATCCAGCTAGTAAGACAGAACGGGACTAAGCTGTGCCTCAAACTCCAAGCTCAGCACAATACATGGTATAAGCTAGCATTCACTTCTGATTCTTGATTAGGCTTCAGTTGCTTGAATGCTGGAATGAATCAGTATCCCTAGCATGCCACTCCCAGTTCCCTCCTCCCCACTCCAAAAGTCAGATTTGCATAATTAACCCTAAAACTACAGATTTTTAAAATGAGTAAGTTTGGTAACAGTCCCTGTTAATGCAAAATCTCGAAAGTTTGTTGGGGGAAACAATGGCTTTCAATTCACGTTGCTTGTGCTGGGATTTTGGGTTTCACCTGTAAAGTTCCACCTGGTTTAGGGCAGGGGTTCTCAAACTGGGGGCGGGCCCCCTCAGGGGGTCACGAGGTTATTACATGGGGGGTTGCGAGCTGTCAGCCTCCACCCCAAACCCCGCTTTGCCTCCAGCATTTATAATGGTGTTAAATATATTTAAAAGTGTTTTTAATGTATAAGGGGGGGTCGCACTCAGAGGTTCGCTGTGCGAAAAGGGGTCACCAGTACAAAAGTCTGAGAATCCCTGATTTAGGGCTTGTGCATCATGGGAGGCAGCCTCTTCATTACGGCAGTGGATTAAGCTAAACTGCATCAAGGCGACTTCAGTACTGAAAGGGAGGGTTTGTCCACAAGGGGACACTCCAGATAAATAATCCAAATTAACTAACGGTGTGAATTTAAAGTGGATTAGTTAAACTACATTAAATCTCTGTGTGGACACTTCAAATTAAGGCCACTTTAATTCTGATTTAATTCATTAATGAAGTAGAACTAATGTGCTGTAAATTCACACCTTTAGTTAATTTGGATTTACTTTCCTGAGTGTCCCTGTGTAGACACGCCCTCGATGCTTGTAAACTGCCAGTTGAGAATATCTGGGGCATTACTGCATGATCCTGAAAATGGCAGAGCACTCTGACCCCAATCTAGCATAATACTTAAGCATATACTTAATTTTAAGCACTCAGATAGTCCCCAGCCCCCTGCCGCCCCAGTGAAGTCAAACAGGATTACTCATGTGCTTGACTTTAAGCACATGTGGAATAAGCATTTTGCTGGACTGTGCCAAAGTTCTGAGCAGGAATGAGTCCAGGGCCCTGTAGCTCTATAATCTATTTCTCAGTGGAAGGCTCTCATCTGCCCTTGGTTTGACAGCTCACGTATGCCAATCTTTGACGCCTGTCAGAAAGGCTGCTCAGGCTTTTCATGAGCTGGGAGGCAGGTTTTCCTCAAGGAGGGGCGTTCTTTATTCTCACTTGCTGACCTCAGTCTAACAGAGGACCATGTGGATATGAGTTCCCCACCCAACCTCACTTTTCCCTCGGAGAAGCTGTAACGGATGCCTTTTGATAGAGCAAGGGAAAATTTAAAAAATAAACCTCCATAAACTCCTGAAAGCGCATCCTACATTCAGACAGTCGGGATTATTAATGGTGCTCTTCGTTACAGTTTGATCTGAGAGTGACAGCCAGCCATGTGGCTGTGGCAGCTGAGCAACAGATTACTGTCATGTAAATTAAGACATGGAAAATAAGCCCAGAGTGTAATGCCAGTTGGTGCATTTAGTGGAAACCTGAAGGACTCTTGTGGAGGAACATCCTGGGAATTGCTGTCATGGGATGGCTGAATATCAATTGAGTAGGAGTCTCTGTAATTCAATCTGCCATTGCAGCTGTTCTGACTACAGAGCTGTAACCACTGAAGCACACAGACACAGGTCTCCCTTGAACCAGATACCAATGGCAAAAGGTCCTGGCGTTATCCCAGTGTCTGTGGCAGGGGCCATCCGAGTGATACCGAAGGAAGCTCTTAACTCCCATCCTCTTGCCACACTAAACACAAATTCTGTCCTCCCTGGCAAGATGCCGAACAGCCTCTAGCGGATCCTTCTTCACCTGCTACACAGTAGTCCACTATAAAAATAATGCTTTTGAAAGCTTTTGGTCGGGAGCAAGAGATTCCAGTAAATGATACACGGCCTTAAAGGAGAAAACAAATTCTCCTATTTGATGGTTTATAGTGTTCTGTTGTGCCCATGTCTCTTGCCTAATGAGCGCTGCTTTCTTAGTAGCCTTAAGTAATGGGGGTTGTGAATTGACACACTGGATATTTAGTTTTTTTGGTTTGATCCGGCACTCCTTATTCAGGAAAGCTACCAATCATCTCTCAATGTGTTTGTCAGTGCAAGGAATACATCTAATACAGGGTCTTATTTGGGTGCATCAATATGATAGGACTTGTACTGTATATTCAGACATATAAAGTTGCTAGTTGTAGAACAAGAGAGGTGAATTTGTACATGAATATATTCTGTAAGGCTGTACTGCCTAGAAACAAGGTTTGTCTATACCAGGGGTCAGCAACCTTTCAGAAGTGCTGTGCTGAGTCATCATTTATTCACTCTGATTTAAGGTTTCTCATGCCAGTCATACATTTTTAACATTTTTAGAAGGTCTCTTTCTATAAGTCTATAATATATAACTAAACTAAACTATCATTGTATGTAAAGTAAATAAGGTTTTAAAAATGTTTAAGCTTTTTAAAAAATTAAATTAAAATGCAGAGCCCCCTGGACCGGTGGCCAGGACCCAGGCAGTGTGAGTGCCACTGAAAATCAGCTCGCGTGCCGCCTTCGGCATGCGTGCCATAGGTTGCCTACCCCTGTTCTATACAAACAGTTCACTTATGGGAACCTGGGGTGTGAATCTTCCCTGCACTAATCTGTTGGGGACTAATTTGTTCAAGTACACTCTGCTGATTTGCATTAACAGTTTAATATGCTTTGATCTAATCCTCTTTGAAATGGGACTAGATCAAAGCGCATTAACAAATGGTTAACAGGCACTAGCAAGGCGTACGCCAACAGTCAGTCTGTGGCAGACAAGTTCTGGGTAGAGTCACGCTACAGCTTGCGGCGAACCATTTGTGGAGACAAACCTTAAGCTTTTTCTGGCTCAAACATGTTCAAGCGAATTAAATTTTCATTAAAAAAACAAACAAACAAACCTATTTCACCAAGAAAATACAATTGTAATTTTATCAAGTCTTAGAAGAACAACCTATGAATGACCATATGGGGTCAAACCAATGGTCCATCTAGCCCAGTGCCAGAGGGAGTGAACAGAACAGCAACTGAGTGAGCCATCCTCTGTCATCCAGTCCCAGCTTCTTGCAGTTGGAGGTCTATGGAAACCCAGGGCATGGGGTTGCGTCCCTGACCATCTTGGCTAATAGCCACTGATGGACCTAGCCTCCATGAACTTGTCTAATTCTCTTTTGAGCCCAGTTATATTTTGGCTGTCACAACGGTCCCTGATATGAGTGCCACAGGTTGACTGTGCATTGTGTGAAGAAATACTTCCTCTTATTTGTTTGAAACTACATCCCATTAATTAATTGTGTTAAGTGAAGGGGATAAATAACACTTCCCTATTCACTGTCTCCACACCATTCATGATTTTATAGACCTCTATCATATCCCCTCTTAGCCATCTCTTTTCCATGCTGATTGGGCCCAGCCTTTTCCGTCTCCCCTCCTATGAAAACCGTTCCATATCCATTCTTATCTTATTGCCCTTCTTTGTACTTTTTCCAGTTCTAATATGTTTTTTGAGACGTGGCAATTAGAACCGCACCTCGTATTCAAGTTGTGGGCATACCAGGGTTTACAGAGTGGCAATATGGTATTTTCTGTATTCTCTATCCTTTTCCTAATGGCTCCAAACATTGTTCGCTTTTTTGACTGCCACTGCATGTTGAGCAGATGTTTTCAGAGAACTATTCATGATGCCAAGATTTCGCTCTTTGAGTGGTAACAGCTAATTTAGACCCCATTATTTTGTATCTATGGTTGGGATTATGTTTTCCAGTGTGCATTACCTTGCATTTATCAACACTGAATTTCCATCTGCCAGTTTCCTGATCAGTTTTGTGAAATCCCTTTGTAGCTCTTCATATCAGCTTTAGACTTAACTCTCTTGTAATTTTGTATCACCTGCAGACTTTGCCATCTCATTGTTTACTGGTTGAATGTATGTTGAACAGCACTGGTCCTAGTACAGACCCTTGTAGGGCCCCACTATCTACCTCTTTCCATTGCGAGAACTGACCACGTATTCCTACTCTTTGCTTCCTATCTTTTAACCAGTTATCCCATGACTCCGTACTTTGCTTAAGACCCTTTATTGAGGGACCTTGTTAAAAGGCTTTCTGAAAGGTCAGCTACCCTGTATCCACTCGATTGCCCTAGTCCGCATGTTTGTGAACACCCTCAAAGAATTCTAGTAGATTTGTAGGGGAAAATCCTGCCTCAAAGCCATGTTGATTCTCAATCCTCATTCCAGCCTCTCAAATAAGGACACACTTCCAGCCTTTATGGCATCAGTGCCTACATTAGATAGACTGTTAAAGGAATATTAACAGAATGCTGGGTAAAGTTACACACAAATTATGTAGATACAGAAGAGCCAGATACTTCAACATTTGGCCCAAGATTTTTTGAAAGTTTGAGGCCTTAAGTTAGGCTCTAAGTCCACATTAGGCATTTGGCAAGTAAGGCCACGTGTCTAGCCTTCATAACGCTGAGTAATACAGAGCTCTTCAATCTCAGACAAAGGTCTAACAAGATTCAAGGGCTGGATGTTGAAGCTAGACAAATTTAGACTGGAACTAAGCTGTACGTTTTTGAGAGAGAGAGAAATTAACCACTGGATCAACTCACCAAGGGCTATGGTGGATTCTCCACCCATGGAAATTTTTACACCGAGACTGGATTTTCCTTCTAACAGATCTGCTCTGTTTCAAAGAAGAATTACGCAGGTGAGTCCTGTGGCCTCTGTCACACTAGGTCAGGGTTCTCAAGCTTCACTGCACTGCGAACCCCTTCTGACAACAAAAATGACTCCATGACCCCAGAAGGGGGGATCAAAGCCGAGCTCACCTAAGCCCTGTCACCCCAGGTGGTGGGGCCAAAGGTTTCAGCCCAGGCAGGGAGCCTGTAAACTGAGCCCCACTGCCCAGGACTTCAGCTTTGGCCCCGGGTGGGGGGCTCGGGCTTTGGCCCCGGGCCCCATCAAGTCTAAGAGAGCCATGGCGACCGCATTAAAACGGGGTCGCGACTCACTTTGGGATCCTGACCCATAGTTTGAGAACCGCTGCACTAGGTGATCAAAGTGGCGCTTTCTGACTCGAGATTCTTAAGAATCAAATGCACCTTCCACAGAAGATACTGTTGATCTCAGTGTACCTAGTCCCACAAAAACAGGCCACTTACTTAGGTGTCTAATATTGACTCAGAAGCCTAACTTTAGGGCCTCGATAGAATCACAGCAATGTCAGGCTGAAAAGGACCTCAGGAGATTCTCTAGTTCATTCCCCACACTGGGGCAGGCTTAAGTCTACCTGCCCAGCCCAGCCCTGACAGATGTTTTTACTAATCTGTTCTTAACCATGTTTTAAACTGAAAACAGACTGTCAAGATGAGTTTTTGCTGGTGGTACAAAAAGTAACATTACCTTTAGCTGAAAAAACAAACCTTTTTTCCCACCACTAGTGTATTTTCCATGACGTGAAGCTTGTACGGATCATAAAGGTTAATGTTCAATCCATCTAGTCCTCTAGAGAGATGGTTGTTGGTTCATTTCCTTTGCCCAGCGTAGCTTCACATCAATATTACCCTATAGAAAAGGGTGTGTAAAATATCCTTAATATTGATCTGGAGATCTTATTTTCCTTCACCTATAGGTGATAAATACAGTAAAACAAATTACCGGTGTATTTTAAACAGTGGTGTTTGTCCTTATTCTAATGCATAACCCATTTGCCTCAATGCTGCTGTTACTGTGTAAATCTGATGCCTTTTTTATTCGTGCTTATGTAAGAAGGTATTTTTGTACTGTTACTGAATTTTTTTATTAAAGAAACAGATTTGTTAATGAGAAGGTCTTATTTTTTGGTAACTTCTTGGAAGTCGTTCAGATAATGAGATGACGAGAGCATTGCTCCTGGCTGGAATTCACCCTTATTTTTATTTTTTAAATGCAGGATTCCTAGAAACTATCCAACCAGTCGTCTAGCTATTTTAGTCTCCTGTCTCTGATTCTGGCCAGTGCCAGATATCACAGAGGAAGGTACAAAACAAAAACACCCCATGATAGACACTTATCCCACAATCTATACACAGAGGGAAATTATTCCTAATCTCCATGGTTGGCTTAACTGAAGCATGAGGGCTGATATCCATATAAAAATTCTCATCATTTAACTATGGCAGTTTTATCCTGGGATATTTTTAACCCTTAACGACATGACAACAGTTCAATCAGGAGGAGTTACTGCTGTTGGAAAATGAAATTGGCCTGTGATGTGGATGGGATCCAATGATAAACAAGCAGAAAGATGCTTCTCAGGCCATCAACCTTTATTATTTTACAAGTGGAAATAAACGAAGACATTTAAAACAACCAACCACATTGTGTAAAAGATGATCTAACCAACACAGCCTAAAAAACTCAAAGGGCCATGAACAAAACTAGGCTTAAATATTTTTTTCTTTAAAATCACCTTTTTGTAATTTGCATCCCATCAAGTAACTAACATTTTAACCATGAATTAAGGTGCTTAACTAACTATGGGCATGTAGCGATATCTGGAACTGAACATGGGAAGCATTTTGCAAGCATCCTGTGCACGTGCAAAGTCTGGGCTGGATTCTGATCTCTGATGCACAAGGACCTCATCACTAAAGAATCCCTAGGATCTGCTGGCAGAGACAGCAGCATTTGTAATTTTTTGGGACACTGAGTGATGCTTGACAGGCATGAGACACCAGGCTCTGGCCCAGTTTTGGGCTCTCAAAGGGCACATACTTGTCCCCTCTGCAAAGAGCCATTTCACTAATGGTGAACTTCTCATGTTGGACTAACATGATTCAAGGTCTTTTCACATACCAGGGACAATTCCTTCCAATTCATCTTATAAAAGACAGAGTGGTCTCCATCCCTTGTTAGCGAGCCAATCTCAAGTCGCTGAAAGAACTGGGTGACACGGTCAGAGCCAAACTGTATATTGGGAGCAATACCAATGGAGAGAGAAGTGAATGAAAGATCTGTAAACAAGCCACAAGAATGCAGTGATAGAAATGGCTGGATTCCCAATTGCAGAGCACATGTGGATTCCCTCTGAGAGCTCAGAGGCATGAGTCTGCCATCTGCTCCTGGACAGGTATCAATCAGGATAAACACAAAGCAAAACAAAAATATCCTTTATGCCATCAATACCAAACAAAGCAGGTCAGGTGAGAGTCACAGTCAGCATCCCGAGGTGTGTGGAATCGGGAACAAAACCTCAGGCAACACCAGAGACCCCTCTCTCGCTCTCTCACACACACCTAGGCTTCAGCGCCTAGAGAATAAGGCTCATTTCGGCTTCCACCAAGCAACGCAGGTTACTAATGGTTCCTCTCCAGAGCTAAAGTTTTCAACCAGTTTGAAAGTCGGCCCACACTTCAGGTAGCAATAAGAGATACTGAAAGGGTGCAACACTGCCACACTGAGGTCGCAAGTCTAGGGATAATGGGTTCTTAATACATCTCATGCCAAATTTACCAACTAGTTAAGCAGGTGCAACTCTACTGCGTAGAAAGCAATAATATACTAATTTCTTAACTTGCAGTTACCGTACTCTGGACCAGGCCTCCAAGTCTGTCTAATCATTGAGCTTCTGCGAGGCTGCAGTTTACAATCTGTGGCGTGGGTATGGAAAACCAACCTGTCCTGCTAGAGGTGGATCTGACCCAGGCATCTCAATCTGAAGACCCTGAATCTTTGGGCAAGTTCAGATCTTCATTTAGAATGTTGCAGCCAAGGTCCATTAACAACCTTCTCAGATTACAAACTTAGAAGAAAAGTTACTTAACAGCTCTGGGGATTCATGTGAATTTCAATTTTAAACCTTTTTTATTAAGATTAAGGGGCCCTCATGCCTGAATTTAGAAGAGGAGATTCCAGGTTTAACTACTAACACATCACATGAGCATTTTACAGATGGGGTCTGGAGCCAGCTACATGACATGGCATTTCAGAGCCCAGCTCCTGACCACACATCTGTCAAAATACACATGGCAAAACAGCAACGTGGAGGCGCAATTCAGTCTCTGGAAGCTACGTTATTAAATAAATTAACCATAGGGCAGGGCAAAACCAAACCAAACCAATCAGTAATGAATCTGGACTAATATACTGAACTCTTCTCCTAATGGACTTCACGTTTTGAAATGTAGAAAAAAAATCCCAAACATACAGGCACAGAAAGAGAAATAAAACACAGCCCCTGCCATAAAGAGCAGCTCACCAGCTCCGTAGTGGGGTGAAGATAAATTCCCAGGACATTAGAAGGGACCAGGAGAAACCATGTAATTAGTCTCAAGGTTCAGCTGGCCCCCTCCAAAAGGCAAAACCAATCTGAACTCAGACAGGTACATTCCTTTTCAAAGCACCGAGTTATCTCACTACTCAGTGAAGACTGAAAAGGAGCCTTGCTGTCACTGAGGCTGCTCCATAGCCAAGCAGTTCGTTGGCCCTTCCCCTCACTCCCGGTCCCCTTCAGTCTATGGTCACTACACCAGAGCCGCATCAAATAGTGCAAGTCACAGGAAACCCTCTTTTCCTCCCTCTGTGGTGAGTGTTTGGTGCAAAGCACGTCCACCCCATCCTCCTACAGCCAAGCACTGCACGTCTTGTCCCCATTAACGAGACCCCACTGCCCCACATACAAAGCAGGACAGCCAGCTACGTAGCCATTCAGCCACCTGGAGTCCGCATGACAACCGCTACTGCTCCTCCGAGTCACTTCGAGAGCTTAAGAGAAAGTTGTCACCATTTCAAGGGCTGGGATCCAAATTCAATCCATATTACTCCAGACATGAACAGACGACGCGAGTTTACTAAGGGCAGCTCCCTGATCATCCACAGACATACATTCTAAAACACAAGTCTCTATTTTAAAGGGAGTTTTAAAAGCCCTAGACTTTGACTGACCCTTGGGGGAGGAGGAAGAAATGAAGGGTGAATTGGTTTCAAGCCTCACTAAATACAAAGGACGCTGTTGTTCTGTGTAGCTCAGCACGACGTTTGGTTTGCTCCCCAGTCTGATTTTAGCCTTCTCTCACGTGCTCCTTCTCATCTTTTCAGGCCCAGGTGCTGCTTCCTGCCAGTTCACTTGCGGGGCTGGGGGATGTGCTGATTGATGCGATGTTGTGGGGCAAACTTCTCCAGGCAGGGCTGCGGTTTCTGGTGAGCCACCTAGGCAGCGGCTGGAGGGAAGTCCCTATCACCCTAGAAGGAATGAGTAGGGGCTAAATCGCACAGGCCTTGAAAACTAAACAAGGAAAAGCAGTGACACATGCAGCACTGGCGGGCTAAGAGCTCCCCTCCCCATCCCCACCTCTCAATACAGGCCTGGTTCAGTTTGTCAAATGGCTGGTGGGGAGTGTCAGATTTTGGGAATTGGGGAGGATGTTATGAAATGAATAGGTAGCAGGTTTAAAACGGACAAAAGGAAGTATTTTTCACACAACTCTTTGGATGTTGTGAAGGCTAAGACTATAACAGGGTTCAAAAAAGAACCAGATAAGTTCATGAAGGATTGGTCCATCAATGGCTATTAGCCAGGCTGGGGAGGGAATGGTGTCCCTAGCCTCCATTTGCCAGAAGCTGGGAATGAGCAAGAGAGGATGGATCACTGACGATTATCTGTTCTGTTCATTCCCTCTGAGGCACCTGACATTGGCCACTGTTGGAAGACAGGACCCTGGACTAGGTGGACCTTTGGCCTGAGCCAGTCTGGCCGTTTTTATGTTCATCAGCCACTAGCAGATGGATGGTCCATTGGTTTGGGCACTAGATTAAGATGTGGGAGGCCCAGGTTTAATTCCCTGCACAGACTTTCTATGGGACCTTGGGAAAGCCTCTGTGCCTTGGTTCCCCCGGTTGTACAATGGGAGATAACAGTCCTGCCCTGCCTCCCAGGGGGTTGTGAGGATAGATACATGAGTGACTGCGAAGTGCTTAGAGATCTACTGGCTACAAACACTCTCTAAGAGGAATTTTTATCATTACTACTAGTTTTTATTATTAGCCACTTTACAGAGGTGTTTGTCTCCCATCAAATGTAGCTTTAAAAGATTTAATACAGCAATTTTGAGCCCTTTGTGTACCAGGGACCCCCCCTCCCTGTCCAATCTAGCCAAGACCAATTCCAGTTAGCAATATGGGAAGGACAGCATGATAGGAATCCTGCTTGCAACTGGCCCTTGCCTCTCCCCTGGGAAGTTAACCCAGGTCAAGAACTCCTGAGCCAACATGTGCAGGGGACCAGAAGAAAGGTTCTGAAATACACAAAACTCTCTGTCTGGTTGTTCCTACAAGAGGTGCAGGTCTGCGGAGGGAAACAGATCCCCACAACACACACTGAAAAAGCTAAGGGCATGAACAGCAATACAATGCTACATTTAACGCTAGGCAACAAGATACTTTGTCAGACAGCCTTGCCCTCATTATCGCTCCTGATATAATTAGAGTTTGCTTGAGAGAGCTGAAAGAGAATAAGCTATTAGAGAACAGGCATTTAATACAGGGCACTCAGTGCTGAGAATATGGGTGATGATAAAATGAAATATGTAAAGGAGGTGTGACAGGTGGATCACAGAAACCCTCTGGGAGCTGCCACCTGATGTGCCAAGACTACTTCTACGCCTGCCTTCCCTGCCAGCTTGGGGCCCCAGCACCTTGTCTCGCTGAGCCAGACACTCCCGTCTGCTCCAACAAAGACCCAGGAGCTGAATTACTTGCCCCAAAGCTGCAGGTTTACCTGAAAGCAGCTAACAGAAGTAGTCTTAGCACATCGGGTGGCAGCTCCCAAGGGGGGTTCTGTGATCCAACCTGTCACATGGGGAAACATGACAATTTTTTAAAGATGTCTTTCAAAACTGGTAGCTTATGGCTGGAGTCATTCTGTGTTAATTACGAGACTTCAGCTAAAAAGGTAAGAATAGCACAGAGATAGGAAGATGCACAGGAAAGGTTTGCTGTTCGGAGGCAGCAGACGATTCGGCAATCATGGCCCACTACGCGACCTGTTTCTGCTTTGAAAGCCCCTCACAGTGCAGGTATGTTGCAGGTCTTTGGTGCAGCCAGATCACTGACCCCAAATGAAGACAGCTGAAGAGCACACTGCTGAGTTCAGTTTTTATACCCTCCTGAAGAATTTTAGATGAGCTTCAATGTTTCCACCCAAAGACAGGGTACGTAGCGGAGTACTGTGGCGTATAGGACAGAGCACTGGACTGGGACTTAGGAGATGTGGTTTCTAGTTCCAGCTCTGCCACTGGCTTCCCATGTGACCTTGGGCAAATCATGTCACACTGTACACCTCAGTTTCCCCATCTGTAAAAAAAATGATACTTTACAAAGGAGGTAAGGAAGAGCTATGTATTATTAAATGTGGGAGCTTTCCGCTTTCTCATTAAGACAGAAAAGCTTTTTAAAACTTAACTGATTTTGGCAACAGTGTATTAAAATCTCAAGTCACCAGACATACACAGAATTTTAAGTTACAGATAAAGCATTGCTGGAAGATATTTTTTACTTTAATCATCCAGCAAGATATTGTGTCAAGGGTCTATTTCTCCTGCAAACAGCTGAGAGGTCATCAGCACCTAAGACATAGAAGGGCAGCTAGTTGTCTCTCCCAACACTGATTTAGGCAGCTGCCATGCCAACAACTGGTGCAAAATCTTAAAATCTTGCCTTGGCGAGTAGAAGCCTTCAGTTCTCAACAGAGAGTGACTTTTGGAAGGATTTGGTGTTGTTGCCATTGCAGTACAAATGCAAATCTGCAGATTGTGGGAACTGAAACTACCACTTCCCTTCTTGATGCTTTGTTTTTGATTTAATTGTCTAAAACAAGGTACTGAACCGCTATTTATTTTCTTGCTAATTGTGTTTTGTTCGTTAACAAAGTCCCAGTTCTGCAGGGCACAAAAGTGCCAGGTGCTATGCACAGGTTGGGCCTACCATTTCTGACTACGTGCGAGTTAGGGGTAGATCTAAATTTTTAAGAAGGGAGGAAAAAACCCAAGCCACCTCACATGCAAAGCAGTCAGATGGGCATCAGTTAAGTAACCGAAGTCTTGGGTATTTCACTGTTAAAGGAACATGTTGCTGAGTTTTCTCTCCTAGTTCATTCTAGTTCCCTCCTGTTTCACTATTTGCCTGACCCAACGCTCACTGAAGTTAATGGGAGTCTCTCTGTTGACTTCAATGAGCCTTGGATGAAGATCTGTATGAATCTCTGTGTAAGCGAGTGACTCACCCCTGTGGTGCCTCCTGCTGGTCGTCCATGGGAATTAGCTCTTCCAGTGTCCTGGAGCGCCCCCTACAGGCTGGTGATCCACCTTACTGCTGGCCCCCACATCCCTCCCAGACCCAGTGCCCTGTTATCTGGGGTGCTGCCCCCTGGCAGTAACCCCTTAGTTTTAGGGTCTCCCCTCCCTGGGGAACCCCCACCCTCTATCCCCACCTCACCTCAGTATACAGCTACTGCCAGTCGTTGTCTAGCCCCCACACCCTGGGGCAGACTGCAGCATCAGCCTACTCATCACTGGCAAGGATGGGTTTGGACCTGCTGCCTTTGCCTACCCCTGGGCTGCCCTCTGCAACCTCCCAGTACCTATTGGCCCAATGCTAGGCTGCAGCCTGGGGCTTTCCAGGCTGGAGCTCCCCAGCTCCTCTGCCTTTCCCCAGCCCTGCTCCACTCAGGTGCCTTGTGTCTAGCTCCCTGCAGCCAGGCCCTTCTCCCTCTACAAGCAGAGAAAGAGTCCCGAGTTTCTGGCTGCCCTGGCATTCTTACAAGGCCCTTAGCCTGTTTGGGGCATGGCCCCAGCTGCAGCCACTTCCCCCAATCAGCCAAGGCTTTGCTCCCTTCCCTAGCCCCTGCCCTCTCCTGGGCTGTTCCAAGCCCCGTGGGGCAGGTGTGGGTAACCACCCGGCTACACTCTGACACACACAACAGTGCTGGAGTAAAACCCCAGGAGACACCCAGACCCACAAGCTGTACCAATTTTTACGTTTTACTCAATAAAACATTGTGGCCATCAATTACCTGTTCTTCAGCTGCCCTGCCTGCCTTGACACTGGAGCAGCAGGTTCCTCCATAACTGCACAGAAAGGCTTAAAGAATTTCAGAAGATCCTCTGCAAACTCTTCTGCAGAAATGCTATTTTGCACCTTTCCAGCCCTGCTCTACTTCAGCAACAAGTATTCCCGCACCCCACACAGCGCAGGCAGGAGTGCGTGAGGAACGGTAATGTTTCCATGAGTGCCTAAGACACCCAGGAGCGACAAGCCTAAGGCCCATTTTCAAAAGCAACTTTGGCACCTGCCTAGCGAATGGAAGAAGCCTCGTATGTTTTCAGACGTGACTAGAGATTTCAGGTGCCTCCAGCTTTTGGTGCCCCACTGGAAAGCAGGTCAAGGGACCAGTTTTTGAGAAAGACACCCACCTTCTGAAAGTCAGGCCCCTTTAAGGTGTCTCATGCCTGGCACCGAAAAACTACAACTACCCAAGTCGCTTGTGAAAATCTTGGCCGAAGTCAAGGGAAATTACGCTTTTAAGTCACTTGAAATTTGGGTAAAATTTTCAGACATGCCCAAAATGATTAGCGCCCAACCATATGAGTAGCGCCCACAGCCCCTTCATATGTCAGCAGGAGAGATCTCAGACCCTCGGCTCCCCATGGCAGAGCTCTTGGGAGGAGGAGGAGGAGTTAGAGAGACTTGAAAACTGACATTAATCCCAGACAACCTTCAATTTCAATTCACCGAAGCGTCACCCACCCCAGTTACAAGGCAGGGAAAACGCTCTTCTTGCTGCTTCTACCTGGAGCAAGATAACCAATGTACATGATGACTGGCCTGTACAGCCATCACTCACTCTTATTTAACGAGCACAGCTGGGCTATGTAACTTTGAGATCCCACCCCCACCCCTCTCAACCACTTTAAAATCGTGTTAGTCCTTACTCTAGACTGCAGGGAACCACCCTATATATGTTCGCAAACTGCCCAGCGCAGGACGGCCCTGGTCCCAACGCAGGCAGACCCTGCCTGCTGCCATTACACACATTTAAACATTATTTAAGTCCATCCAGCAGAGCCTGGCAAGTCAGAGTTGGTGGTTTTGTGGGAAGAGTTTGTGAAGGCTCCCAAGGACCCCACATGCAGTGTTCAGTTGGGCAGACACAATCTGTACAGTGGTGTCCAGGCTGCGAGGGAGAAGACCAAAGGAAAAAAACAACCTCTCTCAGAATGACTAAACACAGCGCACAGAAAGAGCGGGCCATGCAGCTTGTGCCGGGAGCCAGCCAGGGCTCCTTTGAAGAGGTTAAGACGACTCAGCGACAGCTCACTTTCTTCAGCATAGCTGAACGTTCCCAGAGACGTCTCAGGTGTCAAGAACAGATACACTCAACGCCTCCAAACCTAACCACAGGCAGCAGGTTATCTGGTCGCATGGAGCAGTGCTGCATGAGGGCCTGATTTCACAAGCTCGTTAGAAGGGGTTGCAAGAGGGCTGGCAACTAAGATATTTTATAATTTATCACCATGTCTTGGGTGCCGGCTGCTTCTGACGTGGCTCCAAGATAACCCTACGACATGAGAGCGCCACATGGCTGCGATGCCTGAGCAAGTGGAGACAGACAGCAAGCTCCAGCATCAGATTGGAGGTTGTTTTAAAGCACACCACAGATAGGGAGATCTAGCTAGCTAGCTAGCTATAGCTAGAGGCCTGGGAGCCACCACCAGCAAGACCTGAAACAGCCTTCAAACCCCAGTTGCTCGGCCCAGCATCCTATTCAGGGCACTGCATGGCTGAACATTGCACCGTCCGGCTCCAGGCACCAGCACGCCAAGCACGTGCTTGGGGCAGGAAGCCGTGGGGGGCGCTCTGCTAGTCACCACGAGGGCGGCAGGCAGGTTGCCTTCGGCAGCATGCTCGCGGAGGGGCCACTGGTCCGGCGGCTTCGGAGGACCTCCCGCAGGCGTGTCGCAGAATCTGCGGGACTGGGGACCTCCCGCAGCCTGCCTGCTGTGCTTGGGGCGGCAAAATACCTAGAGCCGCCCCTGCAAGGAGCACCCAGGAGACTGAGCAATGAGATGTATTTGCCCCTTTACATTTGGTCATAACCAGAGCCACTTCTTCTGGCCAAAGAGGACTGGACAAGATGCACCCTTTGAAACTCACCCATGCAGTGAGGCCTTCATTTGACCCACTTCCGCTGAGGACTGGGACTGTGCCTGAAGATGCTGACTCCAGAGAGCTCCCAGCCACTCCTAGCATAGAGCAAGGAAAGAGCTGTGCTTTGCAATCCAGGCTCCTGCATCAACGTGGCACAGGGAACACCTCACTGTCCCCTCCACAGCTCCAGTGACCAGCATGGGGGATAGAAATGGTGCCATGAAGCTTTTGTTTCTTTCTTCCAGCAGGGCCATCGTCTGAGCTGCAGCACAGTCATGTGCCAGCAATGCCATGTATTTCCCGCCAGTCATCCAAGACTTGTTTGGCCGGGATCAATACACATGGGTGTGGGCGCGGATACATAAACAGGATGTGATTAAGCAGGATGCCTCAAGTCTGTAACAATTCACCAGGCTTCCTGGCTAATCCCTTGGCTCTCACACCAATGTTTTGGAGGGCAGGGGGCGTACGCCTGCCAAGCACAAGTGGTGATCCCCTGCTTGCAAACGTAATTCATTTTATATCACTAATAAACAGGGATTCTTTCCCCGTAAAGCCCCGCAGACGCGTGTCTGGTATGTGGGTCATGGCCTAAGCCGTCCACTGCACTAATTCTCCAGTGACCAGCAGCTGAAATGGAAACATATCACTCTTCCTGTGAGGGGAAGCTGTGTGAAGACAGAACATAGATGAAATGCACAGATTAGGGCAGTGGTTTTCAGCCTGTGCTCTATCCGCAGACTGTGTCTAGAGTCCCGCGAGAGACTGAAAACTGACTGGACAGAATTCGACTATATTCGCTGTGCAGACAATAGATTTCCCAAGCTGTCCACAAATGAAGAGGTTGAAAACCCCCAGAGCAAGGTTTATAGAACATTCCCCTGTGACAATTTGCTCTTCACCGTATCAGGCATTCAGGTCAGGCACAGACTGGAACCCAACCCACCCATGGTCTGTGTGGGATGAATGGGGGGAGGGGAGGGGTTTCAATCCAGCCCCCCATTGGGATTGGGGTCCACACCAGAAATGTCACTAAGAGCTGGCCCCTTTTCTGGCAGGCTCAGCAGAGAGACTGAAGATAAATGCTGAGATCTGATGGCCAAAGTGGGCCATTTATGATGTGACCCCTGGGGAGCGCAGGCCTCCCCTGGGCCATAACGAGGCCGAATCCTGCTGTGTGCCCAGCACGCTCAATTCCTATGGACTCTGATAAGAGCTGAGGTGACCATTCACCTTGCAGGATAATGGAGACTAACTGCCCCTCTCCCCCTCTGGGTGCAGGTTGAGGCATTTGCAGGAGAAGCACACACTGCTGCTGGGCCTTGTTCTTATCTGTTCCACTGCCTGGATTTTGGTTGATCCAGCCCAGAGTTCACTCTGAAATGAAAGCGGCATGAGCCCTGGCTCAGTATCCTCTGCACTCTGACAATGCAGAACTGTCTTCATGCTAAGTGAAATCATTATCCAGAGCTGCATAACCGGGACAATGCCACTAGCCAGCCAGGGACAGCCTGGCTAACTGCACAAGATCTGAATTCCACGGGCAGTCACCAGCTCAGATCCCCTAACAGCGCATTAGGAGAACATCATAATACCAGACAATGGTCTGAAAGCGGGAATTACGCTGCGCTGCTATAAGAAGCCATTAGAAACAAGTCAGAGACTTGCCTTTTGCTCTCGCAACCACAGACTGTTTGCCATTCTGAGTAGAGAGAGTGTCTTTCTTAGGGGAGCCCATCGGGCTTGCTTCTCAGATTGTGTAACAAATGAAAGCGACCGGATAGTCTTTTATGCTCAATAGAGCATTAGCAAGCAAATGCAATGCCTGCTAAAACAGGCAAAGAGCTGCACAAAGAATAGTGACAGGCAGCTACTTCTAAAACTTGCCATAAACTCAGAACACGCTGTGCAGTAACTGTAAGAGGCCCAGCAATGCTGGAAGCAAGTGCTACCGCCAGGGTAGACAACTTCCCAACCTAGTTATAAAGAACATACATGTTGAACTGGTGTCTCAGCAGCAGAGAATCCTGTGGCACCTTATAGACTAACAGACGTTTTGGAGCATGAGCTTTCGTGGGTGAATACCCACTTCGTCAGATGCATGTCTCCATTCGTCAGGTGTCTCAGCAGTACGACAAAAGGCTGCCTGTCACCAGTCTGGTTCCAGAAACAGTCTGAACACATCAAGCTGTGTCTAGTTTATGCTTTAAAACGCAGACGCTGATGCAGTTGCTCTGCTCTTTGCATGTGGAAAGCAGTCAGTGCACGGCTACAGACCTTGCTTTCGATCCTAACAGCTGCAGAATGTACAACAGCATGAACATTTCTACTGCATATTCTTCTCTCTGACCTGCTCCCTTCCCGCTGGGTTAGGGAATAAAGAGATGCAAGGGTATTAACTCCTGGAAAGCTTCCCTGGGATCAGGCGAAGGCCTGGGTAAAATAGCCAGGACGCTGTGGGACAGGACCACTGACTGAGCAATCATTAAGGGATGCTGACACCTTGTGGGAAATGTTGGTAAATGGTCCCTGTACAGACTGCTCTGCTTGCATTCAGCAGACAAGATTTTCGGAGCAGGCTCAGGGATTTAGCCATGTCACCTTCCATTAACTAGACTGTTCAGGTCCCTGGATCATTTCGGAGACTGAAGTCTCCCCTTGTCACTTTTACTACTACAGAGTCTGCAGAAAACCAGCCTCATTGCAGCTTCAGAGTGTATCCACTTCTGGCGGTGTCCCTCAGCTGAAGGCAGAATCTTCCAATGTGTCAGAGTTAGGTTACACGGGCGATCATGGAGGGAAGGAATCTGACTTACCTTAAAGCTCTTGCTGATCAAATGGGTTCTACAAATAAAGGTTTTCCTCAGGAGGCATCAGCTGACTTTGATGCACCCCTTGGGCAGAGAGAAGGAACAGCTGGATTTTCTAAGGCATCATGTTATGCTTGGGATGTTAGCTCTGAAATTCGGGCTTAAACAACAGTTTTATGCAGCTCATTGAAAACATGCTGCCTTGAATGTAACCTTTGGTGCTCTCAATTTCTGTATATTCTACATTCCAATCAGCCAGTTCCCTCTAGCCCAGTGCTGCCCTCATCCCAGTATTATCAGAAGCAAAAGTGTATCCTTCCAGTAGTTCCAGATGGGATGCGGTGGAAAACCCACCAAAATCCTACATAATGCCATTCAACAGGATCACCTCCTCCAGGCTCCTGTGTTACGGTCTGGATACCTGCTCTCAGACAAGGAAATATGCAGAAATAGGTGGGGTTCAGAGACAGTCAACAAAAACCAATTAGAAACCTGGAGATCCTTTCCTATGAAGAGAAGATGGAAAGGCTGGGGTTGTTTATTTCGGAGGGAGATGAATAAGAGGGGAATGCAACGGAGAAACACAAGGGTCCAGTCAGTAAATTTGAAATGTATCAAATTTAAAACTGGTCAAAGAAATAATCTGCATGAAAAAAAAAATAGCCCATGGCACTCACTGCCTGAGGCCAAAAGCTCGATCCAGGACTCAAAGGGTTAGAAAGTTTTATATGGATGAGAACATCCACGGCCACATTAGTTACTATTTTAAAACACATTTAGAAAGCACAATCCTCAGGCTTCAGGATACAAGAGTCATTAACTGATAGGGGCCAGGAAGAAACTTCTCCTGTGGGTGGATGATTCCATAATTGTCCATGATGAGGTTTCTAGCACCTTTCTGTGAAGTCTCCTGTCAGAGACAAGACATCAAGCTAGACAGACTGTTGGTACTATCCAGTGTAGCAAGCATGCCTATCTTCTTAGGCAAAAGACTGTGAATACGGCTGGCAAAAAGTTACCAGATTAAGATAGTCTGCAGCCAGTTGTTAAAAACTGACCCTCCTCCCAGCTGCTAAAGTTCACACATGCAGTCCCTGTAGAGCAGTGGTGGGAAACCTGCAGCCCATCAGGGTAAGCTGGTTGCAGGCCGCGAGACATTTTGCAGCTGTTGACCGTCCACAGGCACAGCCCCCCGCAGCTCCCAGTGGCTGGGAACAGGGAACCGTGGCCACTGGGTGCTGCGGGGGGGGCTCTGCCTGCAGACACTGACGATCCGCAAAATGTCTCATGGCCCGCAATCAGCTCACCCTGATGGGCCGCAGGTTGCCCACCACTGCTGGAAAGTCTGCAGCTGCAGTTCTTGTCCAATATGCAGAAAATATAAGTTAGTTTGGATGCTCTACTTCAATGGAGTCTAACACTGGCAAGGCTTTAACGTCAGTTGCAGGCACTGTTTTCAATGCCTCCAGTACAGCTCCCTCTCTCTGAAGGACTCCCACATTTCCGTGATCCAGCCTCACAGTTGGAGTTTACTGTACCACACTCCTCATCTTCACATGGACTCTGCCATTCATGAAATCAGAAGGGCTGGTTCTGCACTGCACAGTGTTAATGTACTATGCTTTAAGGGGAAATGAGAGCCTTTGTCACAAACGAAGTATGCATATCTTCCTGTTGGTATGCATACTTCCACCTTTTCATATTCTCTGTATGTATAAATCTCCTGTCTGTGTGTTCCATTCTATGCACCTGAAGAAGTGAGCTGTAGCTCATGAAAGCTTATGCTGAAATAAATTTGTTAGACTCTAAGGTGCCACAAGTACTCCTGTCCTTTTTGTCACAAACGAACACCTCCCCTCACCATGGCGGCTGGCTCTGACAATCTTCCTCATTTGCACAGAAGAGGTGTATAGCTGTGGCTTTTCACAGAGGTTAAAAGGAACAAAACAACTGCTGTCGTTTGTCTCCACTCCACCTATATTGATGGGTACCTGGAAGATGTTCTGCCCACGCTTCACACCCCACCCCCTGCCAAAAAAATATCTGTGTGTGAAGTGTGTTATCTAGAAACATTCCCCACCCACCTCAACCCCAAGGGTTTTACTATTTTGTTCATTGACTTCCCCCTCCACCCCAACTGCAGGCAACCTAGAATAACAATGTACATGCAGCGGGGTGAGGAGTTCAGCTTCCCTTTGCAGCTTCCACGAGTTACACTGAACAACTTCTACTCCCAGGGACCTGCCGTCCCCTCTCCTCTTGCTTTCTAGTGTGCGCTCCAGCAGTGGGAAATCTGGAGGTGAGGCATGCAGGGAAGGCAGAGCAGGGAAAGGATTATGGATTAGGACACCATGTCCTGCAGCTTATCTCTAACATCATGCTGACCGTTGTGGTCTAATTAGGGGTGGCCAGCCTGAGAAGGAGCTAGAACTTACCAATGTACATTGCCACAGAGCCATAGTAATATGTCAGCAACCCCCCCTCAGCTTCCCCCCACCCTACGCACAGCACCTCCCATCCACCGGCAGCCTCACTGATCGGACTCCCCCTCCCTCCCAATCAGCTGTTTCCTGGCATGCAGGAGACTCTGGGGGGAGGGCATGGAGTGAGGGCACAGAAGGCTTAGGGGAAGGAGCAGGAAGGGGTGGAGTGGCAGAGCCAGGGGTTGAGTAGTGAGGACCCCCCGGCACATTGGAAAGTTGGCTCCCGCAGCTCTGGCCCCGGAGTTGGTGCCTATACAAGGAGCCGCATATTCACTTCTGAAGAGCCGCATGCAACTCCAGAGCCACAGGTTGGCCACCCCTGGGATCTCTTTGTTCCCTTGTGCTCCCCGTTTATCTGTCTTACGCTCAGAGCGTGAGCTCTTTTGTTCTGTCTTTGTACAGCGCCTGGCACAATGGGAACTACAACACACACAATTAACATGTTTCCCACTTGACATAAGCTATGGCTTCACATAGGGCTTAGACAGAGACCTCACCCACCAACCCATGAGCCAAGTGAGGGGGAAGAAAGATGGTTTCTACTTTGATGGTATCTCTACTGTGTGACGCAATCCACCCTAATGATAATGAACCTGTAGGAGGTCTCAGCACTGGGGAGGAGGCGGAAAGATCTAGTCTGGGTGCCCAAGCAGAGCAGACAGGTTCAGAGATGCCCAATATCTTACCCCAATCTTTTTCACCAGAACTGCTGGAGAATGAACATCTGCTTGAGAGTGACAGCAAGGCAAGAAGCCAAACAGCGAAGGCAAAGCAGGACTAGTCTTTGGTCCCAAAATAACCATCACCCAATCCCTCTGCTCAGAGCAGCACAAGGGGCAGAGGGTTTTCCTCCCCAAAGCAACAGAACTGGAGTCTTGCTGGGCATGCAAACGGGAACAGACAAGACAAAATCTCTTCCGCCTGGACAATAAATGTGATCGACTCCCTTGGAAGGGAGAACTGTTGCACTAGAAGCTCTCTGTTCACGCCAGGGCTCAGTCTCTATTCGAGACAGCGTTTTTTCAAAAGCAAACAGAAGTTTGGCTGCCAACCAGGGGAGGGGGGGGGGCACATCACACTGGGTAAAACCGGGGTATTCACAATCCACACAACTGCTAGGCCACGCAGAGTGTGGGACACGCTGACAAGCTCAACAGCTTGTTTATCAGGTCTGTGGCGCAAACCCAGTAAGAAAATCCTGTCCTCCCGAGCAATATTAGTCATCTTTTTAAAATGTCGCCACTAGCGTTCCCCTATATGGCAGTGTGGGCCCAATCCAAATTCAGGGATGATTCCACTGGGGGGCTGGGGAGGGGGTTTCTAGTTAAGAATTAAGTGTTATTCCTCCTCTCCTGGTTTTCCTTCTCCATGCAGGTTTCCCTACTAGCTACATAAAAATGGCACAGCTGTTCTCCAGCAAGCACTGCAGACACTCTCTCATACCAAGTGGGGTCTGAGGCTCATCTCCAACAGCAAACAGATACAACACCTAACTTCGAGCTGGGAGGAGCTGCCTGATAAAGTGTCAATTGTGCAAACGGTTTTCACACTTCCAGCTGGCAAGTGACTTGGCGTGGCCCCATCACCGCCCATGTGGTAAGGGCGAGATCAAAACAAAGTTAACCCCCTGACCAAAATAAAGTTAACCCCCATGGGGGAAGTTACACCTGAAATCCAAATAATCCTGGCACATGGAAAACAATGAAGTGCGCGTCTCCTTCCCCACCCCTATCCAACTGCACAGCCCACAGAGGTCTTCACACACCATCTGGGGGTGCAGCGTGCAGGGACCAGGCACTGTTCCAGCTGAGCGAGGCAGTAAGAGACGCTGATCCCACTGGAACCTGCAATCTCCAGGGCCCGCACCTCCCTACTGCTATCAAAGGAGGCAGCGTTTGCTCCATTTTATATGCAGGACATAGCGCCCTTGCTAGCACGGCCCTTGGCTCTGCCCACCTGGAATTAGAACAGCAAACTCTCCAGGGGAGGGGTAGCTCAGTGGTTGAGCACTGGCCTGCTAAAGCCAGGGGTGTGAGCTCAATCCTTGAGGGGGCCACTTAGGGATCTGGGGTTTTATTTAAAAAAAAAAAAGAAAAAAAGTGTCTGGGATTGGCCCTGCTTTGAGCAGGGGGTTGGACTAGATACCTCCTGAGGTCCTACCTTGGGAGAAAGGCTGGTCTCAGGGTTGAGGCTCTGGACTGGGACTCCGGAGATCTGGGTTTAATTGGCAGCTCTGTCACAGGCTCCCTGGGCGAGCCCTTTGTCTGTCCGGATTCTGAACTCTTTGGGGAAGAGACCAGTGATGTGTTTCCACAGGGCCTAGCAAAGAAACAAGAAAAAGTATTTAAACTCCCACAATAAGCAGAAACAGAAGCAACAGGATGAAAAAGAAACAAACGCTTGGCTATTAATTATGAAGATGAAGACCAGACAGGTGATTAAAGGACGGCTGTAGCCACATGGCAATGGGGCTTACCACTGAGAACCGTTTGCAGTTCCGTGCTTACCAGAACTCCAGGCTGAATACTGCCAGACAGGCTGAAATCCTGTTACCAGCTCAGCGGGGTCGTTTTGTAGCCTCCCGCCCTTTGCAGCTCAGGTGATTAGTGGCCATCCGATGAAACGTACCTGATTCGGTGCAATCAGAGCAGTCAGCACTCCCAGCACGGCAGGGACAGCAAAGGTTGGGTTCTTTCCCAACTGAAAGAAGTTAGAGTCAAAGAAAACGCTGATTTGCTTCACAGTCCTGCTTCTGCTGTGAGAGGGAGGGGGTGGGTTTCTGATAGACCTGCCAGCGCTCTCCTTGTAAGTCTGCAAATTCCACATACACTTGGCTTTGCCCCCCTAAAGGAGCATTTCCCTTCCCAGCCAAGGACACTGCCAGCAGCCCAGACTCAGGCCCGACCCAGCACCAAGTCAGCACATGCACGCAGCTGAGGAGCAGATTTCAGCATGTCACGAGGGTTAATGGAGACAGATTAAATAGGCTCTAGTGAAGCTTTGAAAAGCATCTCAGTGGAGAACGGTTTGAGGAGCTGACCCCAGTGCTGGGGACCCTTCACCCAGTGGAGTTACTGACGGCCAGCATAACACCGACAGACCCTGCTCGTCAGCAAGCAGGACTGAACCCGGGGCCTCTGGAGCTTAGTGCATAAGCCTCTGCCGCACAAGCGAAAAACCAACAGGCTCTTAGCTAAGGCTGGAGCAGACTCAGATTCTCTCTCTCTGTAAGTGGCCTCAGTGCCACTATCTGGGGCAGAACCCCACCCCCAGGAGGGGTGTGGGTTACACAAACACTACACTTTTCACAGGAGAGCAGCCACACAGCAACAGGGCAGGCTGTTCTTTGTGTTCCAGCGATGCCTATGAGGCCCATACGATAGCAGAGCCCCCCGTGCTGGGTGCAGTAGATACCTAGGAAGAGATAGCGTCTGCCTCAGAGACCTTACAGCCCCAACACACGAGATAGGACTGGGGAATGTCCCTGTTTTACAGATGAGGAGCTGAGGCACAAAGGGGGTCACACTAGATGGCCCTGGGGGTCTCTTTTAACCCTATGGTTCTAGGAGTCTCTGACTTGCCCACATTCACCTGGCGAGTCGGTGGCAGTGCTGGGAATTGATCTCCTGAGGCCGAGTCATGTGCTTGAACCCCAGGAGCATTCGTTAGCGCTCTGGACTCTTCAGACTCTGGGGATCACCTCGCTCAGCGCCCCAGCAGGGCCTTGGCTATTCTTACCTACCAAGGGAAGGGGGCACATTTGGTGAATTAACACCTCATAACAAAGACAACTGCACCCACCCCACCCCACCCCCAAGTCTGCCACAAAGCAGACCCTGGAAGCCACATGCACAAACCTCTGAGCCAGGGAATGACCTGGGCTGCCAGGGACTGAGTGGGGGCCGGGCAATGGCCCGAGAGAGGCAGGAGAGCCCTGGCCAAGGTGTGGCTGGGGCAGTGCTCTGGGGGTGGGGGGGCCACGATGAAGTGGGGAAAGAGTGTTTTTAAAAAAAATAAAGTTATCAGCTTAATGGGGGGAGCACAGGCGCAAACTCCCCCCATTTGACAGCCAGGTGTGGAAGAGCAGCCTCCCCCCCCGAAATACCCCCCTACACACAGCTCCAGCTCCCAGCCCCCAGGGCCACCTGCTAACCAGCCACCAGGAAGCCACTGGACTCCCCCCAGAACCAGCCCCTGGGGAGCCACTGCAGCCCCCCAAGCCAGCCTCCAGGGAACCACCACTACCCCCCAGAGCCCACCATATATCCATCATTGCCCCCCACACCCGAGACCAGCCCCCAGGGAGTCACCGCTACCCCCTAGAGCTACTGCACCCCCCCAGAGCCCACCCCCATAGACCCACCACTGCCCCCCACGCCACAAACCAGCCGCAGCGAGCCACCACTGCACCATCCAGAGCCCACCCCCCCATACATCGCTGCCCCCCCCGCTGCAAACCAGCCCCCAGAGAGTCACCGCTGCCCCCCACCCGCTGGAGCGTGGGCGGCCTTTGTCTCCCTCTCCTCCCTGCGAGGGACCGGGACCGGGACCGGCCCCACGTGGCCTCAGCGCGGACACCTGGTCAGAAACACAGCTGGGGGGCGTGGCCACAGCAAAACCTCGTCGCGCCCACTCCGGGGAAGGGGGGACGCTCCCCCCGGGGAGGGTGTTGGAACAGCCCGGGCGGGGCGTCTGGCGCAGGAGGTTTTAAAGGGGGCGGGGGCGGGCGTGGCGCATGATTAGCTGGGGGCTTATGGGCTGGAGGTGGGGGGCGCCGGGCCGGCCGGTCCTTGGGGCTCAGGGCACCAGCTGGTGCTGCAGAGGAGGCCCAGGTGGGGCAGCCCCTGGGGTACTGGCCGAGCCTGGGGTGGGGGCTGGCATGGCCCCCTGGCCCAGCAAGTCACGGGGGGGCGGTATCCCTGGGGGCTCTGGAACCATGGGCAGCTCGCCCAGCTCTGTGACTGGTAGCCACGTCCTGGAGAGGCCTGGCTCTGTCGCCTGAGCGTTCTCACTGAACATGCCCCAGTGGCAGGGTGGGGTGCCCGGGAACCCACCCCGTTAGTTTAACGGCTTGCAGGGCATGGTGCAGTGGCTAAGGAATCAGGCGTGAGCAGCGCAGGGCTGTAGGGTACTTGGGTCTCTGCTTAGAGCATAATTTCCTTAACACTAACAAAGGCTGCACCCCCATGGAAGGGAAAATGCTGCACCCTTGGAGGGCTGACGTGAGAAACCATTGTGATGTGCTTCACAGCCAGTGAGCTATGCTGAGCTATGCTGGTAACACATCTGTGCACAAACTGCCCCATTTGCCTTGCACGTGAGGCTGGATTTTGCTGTCTCTAGCCAGCCGGGAGGCCTGAATATTATTTATTACTGATGCATAGAGTGTTGCACTCACACAGGAAGATGCTGCATAACATAACAAACAGCAACACTGCCAAAGGACCAAGTAAAGTGTTTGCAACAGACAAATGGTATAGCTAGGAGTAGATTTAAGAAAATGTATCATCCAGGGTGAATATCAGTGAAATTTTCCTGAGGTTGTGGTCTGTTAGACTGTAAAGATCCCATCCCTTCCAAATGGGGGTGGCAAAACCACATCCTCTGAGAACTAGAGTATCTCGGCTTAATCTCTGCCCTGCAGCCAGATACCAGAGTGTCACATCTGCAATAGTAATCTGCAGATTTGACTACAGGGATCCATCACGCATTTGCCAGACAAGATTGACCCTTTATATGTCTTTTTCATTTCTTGATGAGAAATCTAGCACAGAGTGTAGCTGAACACAGACAAAAGAGAAGCAAAGGATGGTTTTGAACTGAGGCTTGAATGATGGGAGAAGCAGCAGGAGCAGGAGGACCAGTTATTACTGGTTATTTTTATTTAAATAGCATAGATGCTGGCCATACGCGGTATGTGGCCCAAAGATCTTACAGGTAGGAAGAGCCCCACCAACCCGGGAACAAGATCTCTGGCCCCAGATATTGCGAATAGCCCTGAATGAGAATCAGAACATAACTTAAAAGCAAGAGCATTAAACAAGAGCCTGATTTTATCGATTTGTAGATGTATCCCTAACTATGCAATGCAAGTCTCTGCTGCTCAAGAAATCCAGTCTGGAGGAAGATGTTTGTCAGTTGCTTGCATGTGGAAGCAACATCTTCCCTATCACTGGGGTAGAATAAGGAAGGAGTGTCGGTTGCCTTCCATGGCAATACCAGCTGAGAAAGGGCAGCAGGCGGCAGTGCAAAATGTGCTGCACGAGTCTGCGAAATATTCAGCTTTTGTTCCAGTGTGTATGGCAATCGAGTGAGAACACCTTCCCTATAGTGCTTTACTGGGGTGATGGGGGGCAGTCCTCCCCCATCCAAAGCCCTTTCAACGCAAGTGAAAATTGAAGAGCGGGTATATCCGGTCTGACGGGGCGGGAAGTATTGCTTCTCCCCTCTAAAGAAATGGGGCAGCTTTGTAGCAAAAGAGAGGGCTGAGCTGGGCCTTATGAGCGTTATCAGCTCAGGTTGTAATGAATCCCTGATTCTCACAATGCGAGTACGTGCTTTGTAAGCTATGTCCACGAGAGGGCAACATTAGACCATCAGGTTGATTACATCTCTGCGCACCTGTAACCTTCCCCCCCGTAATTAACAGGTACAATGAGTGGAGAGGGAAAGTGAGAGGAAAGCAGCCCAGCACTGGAGTGTGGATCTGTGCTGGGGCGGAGAGCCCAGCAAAGAGAGGGGGGAACTGGAGCATACCCGGTAGACCAGCTCCAATTAGACCCTTATTGTCCTGCTCACGTGCTGAACGCTGCCTAAAAGCTCAGTTTGATGCTTGAACATCCTCATCTTCCTGCCACTGATTCTGTTAAACCCCTTTTTGTTGCTGCCGCTGTTGGGACTTAGACAATCCCAGAGAAATCCCGAAACAATAAGATGCTGGCAAAGGTCAAAGTTTTCTCATTCGAAAACCAGCCTTGGGCCATGTAAGTTGTGGCGTCCTCGAAGTCCCAACAATGGCAGCTTAAAGTTGTCGTAATCCATGTTCAGTCACTTTCCTTTACTGTGAACGATAAACAGTCCAAGGGAAGAATGGGGCTTTGCATTTCTCTAGTGCCTTTCCTCTGAGGATCTCAAAGCACTTTACGGACATTCATGGTGATGCCTTTGTGATGTGGGTCACCATCATCACCCCATATTACAGGGAGACGGACTAAGGGACAGAGAAAAAGTGATGTGTCCAGGTGTTCAGGTTCCTTCCCCACTCTGAACTTTAGGGTACAGATGTGGGGACCTGCATGGACACTTCTAAGCTTAATTACTAGCTTAGATCTGGTATCTCCACCACCATCCAGAATTTCAGTGTCTGGATCGCTCCCTGTCCCCCCAAAACTTTCCCCTCCCTGGGTTGCCTTGAGGGACTTCACCAATTCCCTGGTGAACACAGATCCAAACCCCTTGGATCTTAAAACAAGAAGAAATTAACCATCCCCCTCATTTCCCCTCACCAATCCTTGGTGAGTCCAGATCCAATCCCCTTGGATCTAAAAACAAGGAAAAATCAATCAGGTATTAAGATAAAAAAAGCTTTTAATTAAAGAAAGAAAGGTAAAAATTATCTCTGTAAAATCAGGATGGAAAATACTTTACAGGGTAATCAGATTTATGTAGCCCAGAGGAACCCCCTCTAGCCTTAGGTTCAAAGTTACAGCACACAGAGATAAAATCCACTCAGCCAAAAGGAGCATTTACAAGTTGAGAAAACAAAAATAAGACTAACACACCTTGCCTGGTTGTTACTTACAAGTTTGAAATATGAGAGACTGGTTCAGAAAGATTTGGAGAGCCTGGATTGATGTCTGGTCCCTCTTAGTCCCAACAGCGAACAACCCCCAAAACAAAGAGAACAAACAAAGACTTCCCCCCACCAAGATTTGAAAATATCTTGTCCCCTTATTGGTCCTCTGGTCAGGTGTCAGCCAGGTTTACTGAGCTTCTTAACCCTTTACAGACAAAAGAGGCATTAACCCTTAACGATCTGTTTATGACACCAGGGCTGCACTGTGGCGTGAGCTAGAACAGAACCCAGGCATCCTGGCCCCAAGGTTTCTCCTCCTAACACTGGTGAGCTACCGTAGAAGTGAGGCACAAACCCTGGAGTACTGACTCCCACACCTCTGTTCTAAACACTAGACAGCACATTCCGGCGTCAATCAAGAGCAATCTGCCATTCAGATGGACTCGTCGTTTCGATAGTTATAGGGATGGTGCTGAAAACAACATGCAAAATCTGCAAAATTCTATTCTTTCTGGCTTCTGTACGAAGCCCATTCCCCAGCATTGGCTCACCCTCCACCAGTTGCATTTCAATGATGTGACTAGCAAATTGTACATGTGGCTTTCTCTCTTTCTTCTCCCCACGGGGGCGGGGGGGGGGGAAACAGCGTAAGTGTGTGTACTGTACTAAGTGTTTAGATTAGCAAGCCAGTAGCATAGCGTGCCCTTGCAATGCATGGAAAGGTGGTGAGGCGTGAGATTGGGTGCTATAATCCCAGTGGAGTTCGTTTCACAGTCATTGGACTGGCCCAGTGAGCTCTTGAATTGGCAGGGACTTGTTCATCATTGCTTTATCAGTGAGGTCATTTCTCAGCCCGGTTTTCCTGGTCTCAGCTTTTACAGGAAAGAAGAGTATTACTGACACTTTGTCACTCAAAAAGATAAATAATCAGGGCTATTTACCTGCATCCACGAACCTGCATGTTTTGTTCAAATAGTGCTTTTAGTTATTTCCCATGAAACTTACCCATCCAGGTCTAGGCGCAGACCTTTCTTATGTATCGAAGTGGCTGGGCTTTCGATGATACGGCTTGGCATGGGCTGTGACTCATATGTAATAAATCCATATTGACATTTCTGGTGTGCCCACACCTGGAATACTGCATGCAGTTCTGGTAATGGCACCTAAAAAAAGAGAGAGTACAGAGAAAGGCAACCAAAATTATTAGGGTTATGGAACAGCCCCCATATGAGGTGAGATTACAAAGACTGGGACTGTTTGGTTTGGAAAAGCGGTGGCTAAGGGAGGCTATGCTAGCGGTCTATAAACCCATGACTGGAGTGGAGAAAGCGAACAGGGAAGTGTTATTTACTCAGTCACGTAACAGAACCATCAGGGATCACCCAATGAAATTAATCAGTAGCAGGTGTAAAACAAACACAAGGAAGGACTTCACACAGTGCAGTCAGACCGTGAAGCTCCTTGCAGGAGATGTGAAGGCCAAAAGTATAACTGAGGTCAAAAAAGAACTGGATAAATTCATGGAGGATGGGACCGTCAATGGCTATTTGCCAAGATGGTCAAGGACGCAGCCCCATACTCTGGGTGTCCCTAAACCTCTGACTGCTAGAAGATGGGAGTCGACGACAGGGGATGGATCACTTGAGGATTCCCTGTTCTGTTCATTCCCTCTGGGCACCTGGCACTGGCCACTTTTAGAAGACAGGCTACGGGGCTAAATGGACCATTGGTCTTACCCAGTCTGGCCATTCTTGAGGGTTACTCTGGAACTCAGGACAGAAAAGTCAGGGGGACAGAGAGAAAGTTCCCAAGCTAATTCGCTAATGAAGGAAACCAATAAAACCAGAAGGCAGATCATCTTGTCCTCATAAATGCTGAGTGCCTTCCCTTTGCCATGCCACGTTTGGTCAGTGTTATGAGAAAAGCACTGGAAATTCCTTATGGCAGGATGAAAATTAAATAGGCCATTGTGGCAAGTTTGACACATGGGTCGAGCCCACCCCCGACTGCCAAAATCAGTTTCTGACTGGTGGTCTCTCGAGAAAAGAGCTCCTTTGCTGTGCAAGGGCCTGTGTTAGGCAGGACTTTAGCAGGCTCTGGGTGTGGAAGGGGCAGAGGGCTTGGGGCACCAATGTCTTTCAGACTAGCTGACCTCATGCCAGACTGTTCCATGTCAGTCTGCTGGAATTGCAAATCTTACTCTGTTATGATTTGCTGAACCTGAAGCCCTGAGCCCAGGGGACGGCTGAGAAAGTGCTAGCGAGCTGTTCAGTGCTTTTTTTCCAAGGCAGCTTGCCTTCCTCCTGGGGGAAAATCCCTTCCAGCTCCATTAGCAGCTTCCATTTCTCTCCTTGAAGTGAATTTAGCACTAGTGAAAGGTGCTGGCTTGGCAGCACTAGCGGGCTGAAGTCTGTTTATTCACAGGACAGTTAGAATCAGGGTGGATTTGATTTAAATCACTAGTCAGGAAGACTCGATTTAATCATGGATTTTTATATAAATGTGCATTCTTCTTGGTTGTTATAACCTTAATGCATATTCTTCACAACTCAGAGATAGATGTCGGTTTCATTTTTAGAAGGTACATGCTATGCATTTTTAAGTGATTTATTCTGAAAACTTTTCTGATTAGTTTTACAGCTATATCAGAAAATGAATGATTGTTTGGTTATTTCATTTACCAAAGGTAATTGAAACAGATATGTATGAAGTCATTGGGAGGTGAACTATCTTCAGTTCAGCAGGTTAATCATTAATATTTGGAGGATTTCCTTGCCATGCTGTATTAGGAGGAGAACATCATCAGACAGATATTTAAATTGTTTTATTTAACTAAAACAACAACATTATGTAGTCTGGATTTTTTTCTTCAACAGCAAACATATAATACTTTAACAAACAAGCATATGTCCCCGCTTCTCACATTTATCTCCAGACTTCTCCTTGTCCAGATCTATTCCACCCCAACAATCTTCTATTCATTGAACTTTTTGAAACTTTGCACTTTTAGAGAGAAGTAAGGAATTGACTCTGTGTACACAAATTTTCAGAGGGACAATAGGTTTGAGGTCTGTTATTTCTCACCTCTATATATTATTTATTTATTTAAAAACATTTTTGCTGTTAACTAGCATATTATCTCTGGAGACACAAATCCACAGTTTGAGAACTTGCAAAACTAAGCATCTCTGATGGTATCCTCTAGACTGAGCACTGAGTCCCATTAAGTGGATAGAAAGATTAACTCAATAATAGATACAGAAGCCCCTGGAGCCCCATAAGATTGGGTCCCTAATCCATGAACTATTGAAACTCATTTACAAAACTTTTCTTAAACACGACATGAATTCATTGTCTCATACTATAGAATTAGAATTTATAAGCAGTATTCCATGATGAGAGATCTTTGCGCTATAATGTAGCTTAATTAAAACTGTCTTCAGATAGATTTTTTCCTCAAAAAGCATTTTATCAAAAAAATCTGATTTAAATAAGAAAAATCTGATTTTTGATTTAAAAAAAAAAGATTTTTATCCACCCTGGTTAGAATATGGACAGCAGCAAGGCAAGCATCCCGCATGCATTGACCCCACCAATTCTGCCTCAACCCTGCTCCTGGACAGACTGCACCTCAGTCCTCTCTACTCACCCCTGAGGCTGCCGGCGGGGGGAGCTGGGGGCATTGCGGGGCTGGCCTGAGAGGGGTCAGAATGTGAGAAGCCTGGGACTGGAATAGCAGGGAGTCGGCGAGTCAGCACAGAGGTTCCTCGACAGCTGTGCACGTGTCTCCAGCACTGGAGCAGCGCAGCGGGCTGGGTGGGACTGGAGACCAGGACCCGTCAAGCAGGGGCACTGCAGTCCGGGGTTGAGAGACGCAGCGGCTGACTGTGTCCGGAAGAATCTGTAGGCCATGCTGTCACCTGCTCTAGCTGATGTTAGCCACCTCCCACTTTCATCAATACCTCCAAAGCGTTTTCAGCATAGAGCGGCGGTGGGCAGGTGTCAGCCCGTCGCAATGCATCTAGGCAGGGCAGCCCAGGCTTTACCGGCTCTGGGCTCTCCCCTGTGAACAAACAGTGAAGAGTGTGAGGAGCGGAGGGGCCTATCTGCAGCACCAACTGCCACTCGGCGACTGCAAACAAAGGCGTTGGCCACAACGGAGCCAGACTCTTGCTGCAGGAGGACGCCAGCTCTACAGCTGGGATCACACAACTCTGCGCCCTGTGCCGCATCAGAGCATGGGAAACAAACTGATGGAGCTCCCTAACTCAGACAGCAGAAGTTGCTGAGATCTATGGTGGTTCCCTGGGGCCTCATCTGAAGCCCGCCAAACTCAGTGGAAAGGCTACCTTAGACGTCACTGGGGGTTAGGTCAGGTCCATGATGAATGAACATCATTATTATTCATTATTTGTATGAACGTAGTACCCAGCCACTGGCCAGGATCCTGTTATTCTAGGAGCTGTATAAGTAGATCCCAAATGTGATTTCTTCACACAATGCACAGTCAACCTGTGGGACTCCTCGCCAGAGGATGTTGTGAAGGCCAAGACTATAAGAGCGTTCAAAAAAGAACTAGATAAGTTCCTGGAGTATAGGTACATCTGTGGCTATTAGCCAGGCTGGGCAGAGATGGTGTCCTAGCCTCTGTTTGCCAGAAGCTGGGAATGGGCGACAGGGGATGGATCACTGACGATTCCCTGTTCTGTTCATTCCCTCTGGGGCTCCTGGCATTAGCCACTGTCAGAAGACAGGACACTGGGCTGGATGGACCTTTGGTCTGACCCAGTCTGGCTGCTCTTGTGTTCTTAGGTTCCCAGCACCCCACTGGCCCACCCACAATGGTCTTCCTAGCAGGTTTCCAGCTCCCCATGATTTGCACCCGTCACAACCCCATAGCTCACGATGTGGCCGAAGCACCAAATGCCTGTTTTTTTTCAGTTTTCAGTGAAAAGGTGAGCAGTGATCAGATGATTAGCATAGTGAACATCAGTGTAAAGGGGGTAGGATCTGAGGCTAAAATAGGGAAAGAAGAAGTTAAGAATTACTTAGACAAGTCTTCAAGGTCAGCAGGGCCTGATGAAATACACCCTAGAACACTTAAGCAACCAGCTGAAGAGACCTCTGAGGCATTAACGATAATTGTTCAGAAAACGGAGGACGGGAGAGATCCCAGAGGCCTGGAAAAGAGCAATATACTATCTAGGTATAAAAAGGGGAATAAGGACAAACCAGGGAATTATTAACTCTAGTGCCTGGAAGGATAATAGAGCAAATAATCACACAATCCATTTGTAAACACCTAGAAGATAATAAGGTGATAAGTAACGGTCAACACAGATTTGTCAAGAGCAAATCAGGTCAAACCAACCTCATGTGTCCTTCTCTGACGGTAACAAACCTTGTGGCGATGGGATATATCTCCGCTTTTGCCATGTTTTTGTTACTCTCTCATGTGACGTTCTCATAATGATCTGGAGGATGGCATGGACTGCATCCTCAGCAAGTTCGCAGATGACACTAAGCTGGCGGGAGAAGTAGATACGCTTGGGGGTGGGGATAGCATCCAAAGTGACCTAGACAAATTGGAGCACTGGGCCAAAAGAAATCTGATGAGGTTCAACTAGGACAAGTGCAGAGTGCTGCACTTAGGATGTAAGAATCCCATGCACTGCTACAGGCTGGGGCCTGACTGGCTAAGCAGCAGTTCTGCAGAAAAGGTCTTGAGGATTACAGTGGACGAGAAGCTGGATATGAGTCAGCAGTGTGCTCTTGTTGCCAAGAAGGCTAATGGCAGATTGGGCTGCATTAGTAGGAGCATTGCCAGCAGATCAAAGGAAATGTTTATTCCACCCTATTCAGCATTGGTGAGGCCACACCTGGAGTATTGCGTCCAGTTTTGGGCCCCCCAGTACAGAAAGGATGTTGAAAAATTGGAAAGAGTCCAGCGGAGGGCAACAAAAATGATTAGAGGGCTGAAGCACATGACTTATGAGGAGAGGCTGAGGGAACTGGGGTTATTTAGTCTGCAGAAGAGAAGAATGAGGGGGAATTTCATAGCTGCTTTCAGCTACCTGAAAGGGGGTTCCAAAGAGGATGGAGCTCGGCTGTTCTCAGTGGTGGCAGATGACAGAACAAGGAGTAATGGTCTCAAGTTGCAGTGGGGGAGGTTTAGGCTGGTTATTAGGAAACACTATTTCATTAGGAGAGTGGTGAAGCACTGGAATGGGTTACCTAGCGAGGTGGTGGAATCTCCTTCCTTAGAGGTTTTTAAGGTCAGGCTTGGCAAAGCCCTGGCTAGGATGATTTAGTTAGTGTTGGTTCTGCTTTGAGCAGGGGGTTGGACTAGACACCTCCTGAGGTCCCTTCCAACCCTGCTATTCTATGATTCTGTGATAATCAAACTAGGGAAATATAGCCTAGATGAACCTACCATAAGGTGGGTGCACAACTGGTTGGAAAATCATACTCAGAGAGTAGTGCTCAATAGTTCACAGTCAAACTGGAAGGTCATATCAGGAGGAGTCCCGCAGGGATCTATCCTCGGGTCAGTTCTAGCCAATATCTTTGTAAATGATTTGGATAATGGCATAGAGAAACACTTATAAAGGTTGCAGATGATACCAAGCTGGGAGGGATTGCAAGCACTTTGGCGGACAGGATTAGAATTCAAAATGATGTGGACAAACTGAAGAAATTATTTGAAATAACTAGGCTGAAATTCAGTGACAAATGCCAAGTACTCCACGGGAAGGAATAATCAGTTGCAAAATACAGAATGGGAAATGACTGCCTCGGAAGGAGCACCGCAGAAAGGGATCTGGGGGTGATATTGAACCACAAGCTAAACATGAATCAACAATGCAATATTGTTGAGGGGCGGGGAGTGAACATCATTCTGGGATGTATCAGCAGGAATGTTATAAGTGAGACGTGAGCAGTAATTCTTCCGCTCTACTCAGCACTGATAAGGCCTCAACGGGAGTATTGCAGCCAGTTCTGGGCACCAGGCTTCAGGGAAGATGTGGACAAATGGGAGAAAGTCCAAAGGAGAGAATCAAAAATGATTAAAAGTCCAGAAAACATGACCTATGAGGAAAGAATGGGGGAAAGATGGTTTGTTTAATCTGGAGAAGAGAAGACCGAGGGGGACATGATAAGTCCAAGGATTTAAAAGTTTGTTATGATAAACCTCTGACGACAGGACAGGAACCCATGAAAATTGCAGCAAGGGAGATTCAGGTTAGACATTTCCTGACTGTAAAGGTGGTTAAGAACTATACCAAATGACCTAGGGAGATTGTGAAATCTCCCTCGCTGGAGGTTTTAAAAGCAGGTTGGACAAACATCCATCAGGGATGTTCTAGATAATACCTGGTCTTGCTTCAGTGCAGGGGCCTGGACTAGATGACCTCTCCAGTCCCATATCTCTGATTCTCTGATCTCACCTCCTTCTCCTTGATCCTCTGCCTCCTCACCCATCCATTGGCTCCCAAGTCCCAGCACCTTGTGACCCTGCCTCTCCCCTCCCACCTCCAGCTCCCCCTCCTTCCCGACTTCGCCCTCCTTATCGCCAATGCCAAGTGTAATTAATGCACCTGGCTGAGGCCAGAAATGCCTCCCACCATCCGGCCGTTTTGCTGAGCAAACTTAGGTGCAGCTTCCCCTCCAGAGTTACTTGCCTATCAGTCATCCCGCTGGGTGGTATTGAGACCTGGACAAACAGCATGGGCTGCGGAAACAGAAGAGGAAAAGTCCACGTGGAGGGGGGGACTATTCTCGCTTCACCTGGCTGACAAAGAACCTGGATCCCGAAACAATAGCTCTGCCTTTTACAGTTCCTTGCCTACAGGGTGATAGATCCCAAGGCCAGAAGGGACCATTGTGCGCGTGTCATCCAAACCCCTGTACGGCACAGGCCAGAGAACGCCCCCACAATAATCCCCAGAGCAACACCCCGTCCTGATTTCAGTGCTGGGGCAATTGTTCCCTCACTGTTAACAATGTAGGCGCTATTTCCAGTCTGAACGGCGATGGGGGACCCGTTCCTGGATGAGGGAGCTGTTCCTGGGCTAGGGAATCCGGAGAGTGCTGGCTTAGGTTGATAGTGAATGGTGCCTTGAGAGGAAGGATAGTCCCATGGTTAGAGCGGTAGCTGGGTTCTCAGGACAGCCGGGTCCCTGCTCTGCCACAAGCTTAGTGTGGGATCGTGGACAAGCCACTTAGCCCCAGATTTCTAAAGGTGTCCAGGCGTTGTGGTGACCTGTCAATGAGATTTTGGCTCCTACCTGCCTAAATCTCTTCTGAAAATGACATGGAGTCTCCTTGGTCAGTTCGGCATTGCAATGGTGAGCATCCCAAGACCTGAATATCTTTGCACATCTGCATCTCAGTCTCTCATCTATGAAATGCAAACAAGAGCCCTGCCTGCCTCCCTGGCTGGGGGCATAAATACATGAACCTCCGGGGGTGGGGGCTGTGCAAAGACCTGAGCCCAACGGTGGGGGGAATGGATCAAGGCCCAGAGCATCAGGTGGCCCTAGCCTAACCTACGGCCACTGTCACCTTCTTCATTGTGTTGTAGATTCCCTCCCCAATGCCCCTTTGTCCTTAATGTAGCATTAGGGGCCATCCAGACAGCAGCTACTTGCCCGTGTACATCCTCGGTGCAGCACCCCCGGCGTCAGCTCCTGGATGTCTGGGGAAAAGAGGGCAGGAAACGTGTCTTCAGTGCTGCAGTGTTGCCTTAAAGTTGATTTTCATCCACGAATTGGGCTGTCTGGACTGGGAGACTGGGCAGTGCCCTTCCAGTGGAGAGCACCTCTGTTCACAGCCATAGAGTGTGCGGCCAGAGGGGAGCCCCAGATCGCTAGTTTGACCTCCTGGGCAGCAGATCCCACCAGCCATCCCAGCAGCCGCACAGAACCCCACCACTGACATGCGTCTGGCGTGTCACAGCCCCCAGGAGACTGGACCCTTGTGTGCCACAGGCAGAGTCAGGAGGAGCTGGGCGCATCCGTGCCCGAGGCCCCTGCAACGGCAGGTTCTGGCTCTTCCTGGGATACCATCAGTGTGTGCAGAACTGCACCTGCCACTGGGACCTCTGGGGGGCTCGGAGAAATAGGCCATAATGTACCTTTCCTCCCAGTTATATGCACCATACACAGCTAGTGATTAAACAGCCTGGCCCCTGCGCACTAGGGTCCCTGGGACGCCTCCGTGCAAGAGATTCAACTACACTCCAGACTAGATGAGATTATGCAAAATTTCCTTCAAACTATAGCGGGTGGGCAGATCCAACAGGCGTTTTTCTATCCTCCACAAACATCCCCGGCCCCTGCCTTCCTCACCTCCAGGTTTTCCTAACATGAACATTTTAAAACATGGTTTCTATTTCCAGCCTTCCCGCACTTCTGGTCCAGCCGGGCACGCGCGCAGACCCCCGGCACAGGTGTGCACACGCCTTGCAGATGCCGTATGCGTATACACACCCCCCGTGACGCAGGCTGCACTCCCACATGCAACACATGCTCAGACCATCTGACTTTGCTGACATTTTGGGGTACCCCCCACTTTAAGCCATCCCCATTGTCACCCCAAAGGAACCGCTGGGTTTGATCAGGGTCTCGTCCCACGTGAGTCTGGGAGAAACTTTAAATAGCAACAGCTTGTTCTCCTCAGCAGCTCATATTAATAATTCCTCTGCTCAATTCCTTTGCTCGCCGGCTCCATGGCTCATTGCGGGATCATGTGAGGAATGTTCCTGTCTGACAATACAAAGGCGTGCCCCCAGGCCTCCCGTCAGGCCCCAGATTCTGTTGGTACTTGAGAGCGCGATGATTCAGGCCAGGGCTGAACTAATGAGTAGTTTTCCTCATGAGTGTTGCATCCGCCCTGCACTCAATCACTTGCACTGGAGAGGAGCCCATCAGAACCACCCCAAAATGCATTGCTTTCACGCTAAAATGCTGCCTTTCATAACCCAGGGCTTCTCAGGCCTGATCTGAAGGTGAAATGAACCCGTTGGATCTCTCCCTTCGCTCTGATGGGCTCTATTCCTGCACAATATCTAGAGAGTTTTTCATCCTGAGGGATCCCCAGGAGCTTTACAAACTGTGCAGGGGACACTTCACTCAGCACAGCAGTGCAGCCACCTCCAGGATGGGCTGTCGGGGCTGTTTGAGGTTCTGCTCCAACACCTATTGAAGTGATTGGTGATTTCACTGGGGGCAGGGCGTGTCCATCCTGCACCCTGAGCCTGGGTCTGAGCGTCCACATGGCAATGGAAATCTGGGCTTCCCCACCGTGCTGGCGCGTCCGTTCTGCAATGCACAGACGCACAACGAAAGAGGCCAGGCCAGGAAATGTATCCCTTTGAAGCGGTAGAGGGAATTTAGGGAAGCTGCCCACATGGGAATTTCGCCTGGATCCTGGAGTGTACGTCCCTCCCCAAGTGAAAGGTGCCAGGGGATTGTTAATGGGTGGGAGTGGTCAGGACCTCCCCATGGTGCCCCCTAACGCTGCCAGGGACAGGGTAAGTGCCTGCATCGACACCACCACCCGCACATCACCTGGGTGTTCCCTGAAGGTCTCCGATCCACGTTCTAGCCAGGCTTGGCTTGTGAGAGCTGGTGGGATCACAGCCCGCGGCTCCCAGTTAGGGACTGGAGACCAGAGAAACAGAGCTCAAGTCACACCCACATGTCGGCAAGAGAGGTGTGAACGCCGGGCCCCCTCAGCACATCCATCCTTGGGAATGGCGAAAGGGGCCCTGATTCCAAACCTGTCGAGGGCTCCTCAACTGGCCCCCCCATGGCCTGCACTAAAAGTCCCTTTAACACCAGTGGGAGCCAAGTTCATTAACTCCACATTGCTGAGCCAACACGAGGTGCCTGGCACAGTCGGCGGGAATCTCCCCGATGCAGGAGAGTGCCCCAATCCAAACCCCCCCCCCCCGAGTAGCCTCTGCGATTGTAATGGGGAGGGTGGGGGGCGCCGGTGCTTGGTGGGGATTGGCAGCAAGACGGTGGCATCACAGGGCACACGTTGCACTATGTCTGGCGGGGGAGCCAGACGGCAGGTAACAGGAGCCTGTGATTCATCCCAGCTCTTACAGAAACAGGGAACTTGTTCAGAACTGCAGCTAGGAAGCTCCCAGAGGCACCTTTATAAGGAAAGCTTTGGGCGCCTGACGTGTGGATTTCCGAAGAGGGGGAAACACCCACTCAGGAGTGCCCAGCACCACCTGAGCTGTCTCCTCCGCCACTGGGGACATCCCCCACCAGACAGCTTCACCGGGGGGGGGACGGGGGATGTTGTTTTATGCAAACCTCCTCATTAAAAAATCCCATCTCCGGAAATGATTAATTAAAGGAAACATCAGCCCAACGGCCTGGCCAAGGGAAACGTTGCAGACAGGGCCCAGGCTTGAAAAGGGAAAATGCACGAAGAGAAGTAAATGATGGAGGACCTGCCTCTGGCCTTTCTGCCGGCGCCTGTGTGCTCTTCCCCTGGCTCCTGCTACACGCTGCCCCAGGCGGGCTGGAGAAGCTGTGGCCTGTCTCCAGGGTCTCAGCCCATCCAAGAGCATGAGCTAGTGGGACAAATGCAACCCGCCGAGTGTGACACACAGCCTGAGGCGGTCTTTCATCTCCACTAGGGAGGTGGGAGCTGCAGGCTGTGCGGGGTGAGGGGGTCACTCTTGTATTAAAGGTGGGGATAGCTGCAATCCGCTCCATGGCCTGAGTGGGCTTGGGAGCAGGAGCCCTAACTGTGCTCAACACCCCCAACGCCTCCTGGGATCGGTCCTGGCTCAGCCGCAGGATTCCCACTAGGGCCAACCTGGGAGCGCCAGCCACTGATGGAGGCAGAAAGCAGGAAACAAGGAAGCGCTGGGCCTGCCATGCTGAGCCGCCCAGGCCGGGGGCAGTGGGAGAACAGCCCTGACAGCGGTTCAGGATGCTGCCGGGCTCACCACCCCCTGTGAAGACAGGCGTCACAACCCCTGCCCTGTGACACGGCCACGCTCACACTAACGTTCCCGCCTGCACAGACCCACGTGGCTGCCATGGCTGGCCGAGGCCTCATGGTGTGTGTTGGGGGGTGCTGTTGAGTCTCTCCCTAGCAAGGCCCATTGTTGCTTGGCAGAATGACCCAGTCCCTGGGAGCGGATACGAGCCACCTGCTGCTTGCCGCGGGGTTCGTTGTCTCACAGGGAGCACAAAAGGCTCCTATTCAGCAGAAGGCGGCTGATGAATGTAGCTCTGGGGGAGCGTCACTGCTCTGAGTAAACACGTTCTGCAGGCGGGTTCCAAGAAGAGGTGACTCACCTGACAGCACGTGGGGCGGTTCTGCAGACCCTGCCGGAGCTTGTGACTTGGCAGGGGTGGGGTGGGGGGACCCCTCTTCTCAGGAACCAGGCACTTGCTGCTCTTCACTCCCTCATGTTTCTAGCATGAGTCTATGGATCAAATTCGTTCCTGGTGCAACTCCATTGGCTGCACTGGCCTGTGCCTCTAAATCTCAGATTCTGTTGCCTCAGGGTCTGCTCTTCTGTACTCCCATGGCCTATACATCAGCCAAACAGGCTGCACGTATCACGCCAATGTCCGCTCTGGAGACCTGCATTCAAAAATCTGACCTCAACCACAATAAGTTTGTTGGCCTCAGTGCATGATTTTCAGGGGCTGGGGTTGTGGTTCTGCCTAGGAGCCATCAGAACTGCAGTGTTTGCAGGTTCAGAGTGAAGTTCAATGTTCAAAGGGTGGCTGAGTGACCAGATGTCCCAATTTTATAGGGACAGTCCTGATATTTGGGGCTTTTTCTTATACAGGTGCCTATTACCCCCCACCCCATCCCAATTTTTCACACTTGCTGTCTGGTCACACTAAGGGGTGGGGTAAGGTGTCTGCAGATCAGGGCCAAGGTGCATCAAGGGGCTGCATATGGGGATCCCAAGACTGGAAGAGCTAGGAGCCTCAGGCCAGGACTGCGGGGGATTCCAGAGCTGTGGGGATCCCGAGACTGGAGGAATACCAGAGTAAGGGAGTTGCAAACCAGGACTGAGGTGCATGGGCCGAAGTGAGGGAGGACGGCATGGCCAGCCCTGAGAGTGTGCCAGTAATTGGTAACTTTCATGACCGACAAATTCACACAACATAGTTTCAATGATCAAAAACTCGGCACATGTCGTACCGCGTCCGGGTGGCAGTGTGCCTTTCAGAGCCCTTCACCGGGTGCCACAGGCAACGCGCAAAACTCCGGATGGGATAATAATCAACCATGGTGCTCACGCAGGGCTCTCCCATCTCCAGAGAGCCGTCTGGACACTAGGAACACTGTGCGGCGCTCTCTGTGCAGTAAAACACCTCTCCAAACCGGAGTAAGTCCCCAGCGCCGTATCGGCGCCTTGAGTGAGTCCAACAAAATGCATTCGCTACAGGACCACCCAGAGGATTCAGGGAGCCTGGGGCAAAGCAATTTCGGGGGCCCTTTCCATATAAAAAAGTTGTAATACTATAGAATACTATATTCTCGTGGGGGCCCCTGCGGGGCCCAGGGCCTGGGGTAAATTGCCCCACTTGTCCCCCCCCGGTGGCCTTGACTCACTAACGGTGTGGTGCTGAGTTCCGAGGGAAAGGTGCAGGGAGCGCAAGTCCTGAGTTCTGAACTGGAAAAGAGCAGACTGCAGAAACCAGCCAGGAGAGAACACGTGCTGTCAGGGGAGAGCTAGCAGCAGCAGAGCAGGGGATTTGGGCCAGGCTGCCATGACGTGCTGAGTGGCTGCAGCATGTTGCACAGGAAGAGTTGTGCAGTCCTAGGTGGCTTCTCTACAGTATTACCCCCGTCCTGCCCCACCGACAAAGACGTTTCACTGCAGAGCTACCCGTCCCATTGTAAGGGTTCCTTTGGGACTCCTCCCCGGGTTGTCTGAAATAAAAGGAGTTTGCAGAATTGTTCGCCCTGCTTTGCTGGGCACGTAACAATGTGCCTGGGTTCCCTTTTATAAACCCTTTTCAGCTGACCTGGATGCATAGGCGCCAGCTTCTTTCCCTGAGGGGAGGGTGCTCAACCCCTGCCCAGTCATAGGCCCCGCCCCTACTCCACCCCTTCCCCCAAGGCCCCACCTCTTCCCGCTTCCACTTCAGCCCACCCCACCTCTTCCCCCGAGCACGCCCCGTCCTCGCTCCTCCCCCTCCATCCCAGCGCCTCCTGCACGCCGCTGAACAGCTGTTCCACGGCGTACAGGAGGAGCTGGGAGGGAGGGAGAGGAGATTATCGGCAGGGTCGGCAGCAGGCAGGAGTTGGGGGGAGGGAGGGGAGCTTGGCTGCTGGTGGGTGCTAAGCACCCACTAATTTTTATTCCACCTATGCCTGGCTGCCTTGTTTTAACACATGAACGGGAGAGAGGGTTTTAAACCCTGCGACAGGAACAAGACTAGCATCCCAAAGCAGAGTTTTGGGTGTGTCAATCAAAAGGCAGCTCACTGAGAAATCTGCAGACAAAGAAAGGTCCCGCTGGCAGGAGCAGACGGCACAAGCGGGACTGAGCAGGAACATGCAGAGCACAGTGGTCTGGGTTAGCTGGCGGCCGTACAGCTGCCGGCCTGGGGCTGGCACCCAGGACTGGTATTATCCCAGTATTGGAGGCCGGGAGGCAGTGCTGCTCCTCGGCATTGCCAGCAGGACCTCGATGTTCTCTGCACTCTGACGCCACCGCAGTGCGGGGGGGTCCGATTCTTTGGGGTCCCAGTGAGCTTTTTGCAGCTTATCCGAATTCCAAGTCAGCGGGACTAGTCACCCTTCGGTGTTTGGCTGGAGACTGGGCCTGAGCCAAAAGCCACTGCTCTTAGTGCGAGTCTTTCCCAAATGGCTTAGCCATGACAGTCGCCGCTAGAGGCTCCAAGCAAGATCAGGGCACCATTGTGCTGGGCGCTGCACGCATGCAAAGTAACCCTGGTCCCAGCCCCAAAGAACTCGCAATCTAACTAGACTAGAGAGTCAATGAGCACAGGGGGAAGTGAATTCACACAGAAGTCAGGGCAGATCCGGACTAGAACCCAGGTTTCCCATCCTGATGCCCTGCTCCTTAGACCACACTGCCTTTTGCAGCGGGCGGTGGCCCAGGGCCCCATTAGCATACAGCAGCAGGAGTTCAGCCCAACTTGCATGGCCTTACTCCACCTGGGAGAGTCCCATCCTCCTTCCCAGCAGACCCATGTTCTGTGTAGCTTGTTTGGGCGGATTTTGGAGGGGAGTTTTTCTTTATATTTGAGATCCAAAATAGCATTTGTTTGTTTGCTGCTCCGCTTAGCTGCCTTATCGAACTTCCTGTGAATCACTTTGATCTTTTGGGCCCACTGCCACTTAACTAGTTCTTATTTTACTGAGGCTTTGCAAAGATTTCTACAGCCTGTGGTGTGTGTGTGTGGGGGGGAGATTAATCTGTGTCACAGGGTTTAGGCATTTTTCACCACCCCAGGGAGTTCAGCTCTGTAAAGAATGCTTGAGTTCACAGGCTGGGGCAGCAGCAAAGAACTGGCCCAGCAGTTCTACCTTGTTTTATGTTTCCCAGGCCATTCCAGATTCATACTTGGCTTTATAAAATGAACCACAACCAGGGCTGCGATAGACAAGCCCAGGTCGGGACACAGGCATGGACAGGAGTGCATGTGCGTGCAACAGAGGAAGAAAGTCCCTGCTCTGAAGAGTCTGTAGAGCTGAGTGTAGGAGAGTTTTCCTAGGGTGAGGAAGGATGGAACAGATCCTGCCCCTGCCCCAGCCCTTAGATGCTGCACCAGCATTTCTGCTCCTGGAACTGCACAAGTCCCTTCTTTGCCATCCTGCTGGGCTGTGCCGCCTCCTCAGGGCCCAGGCGACCCAAAGGCCACATCCTCGCGCAACGCAGAGAAAGGCACCAGAGAGAGTTTTCAACCCCTTGGCCCATTCTCATTGTTACTATGCACGACTGCTCCAGCCGAGCGTTCAGAAACCTCCTTCACCACCTGTGCTTGGCCCGGTTTAAAAGACCCCTTTGTGTTTGGTCAGGCTCGTAGCGTTACGCGTATTGTTGCAGTTCAGGAGCCAGAACCAGGAATCAGAGATGTATAAAATCGCCCTCCGCCTGGGAAAGGCTGCCTGGCATTACTGGTAGAATTCCCCATACTTGATTCCTCTGGGCCACTAACACTGGGGGGAATCTGTCCTTTTCCAAAACCCAAGCGACTGCACTTCTGCTCCTTCTCTGACTTCTATTGTAACCAAATAGAACCCCGGCGGGTTCTGGGAGCGCCTGCCTTTCCTGGGCTTGAACATGGTTTTCAGAGGGATGTTCTAATCTCTCCCTTTTTGCTCTGGTCAGAATCTGTGGGGGAGTTTAAAAGGACTGCAACAAACAACCCTATTTCTATGGCAGCTGGGCCCTCTGGGGCATCTCCAAATGCCATACAGGATGGGACTGGGAAAACATTGAGCTGGGAATGTCTGGTCTGCAGCAGAGCAGCATAAAGCAACACAGGGTTTCAGTTTGGCTTTAAAAGTGCCAAGAGCAGTAACAACCCAGAACCTGCTGAGAAGGACTTGCACAGAACCCTGCTAAGGCTGTTAAGAGTCCAGTGTTAAAGATGCAGCAAAAGGCTTCCCATTTCTGTGAGTCATGTTTCGCTTTTTGTTTGTCAAGTGCGTTTACTGTTGGCAAAGGGGTCTGAGGTGAGAGGGGCTGCAGCTCTCTGCTTCTGCCCGGAGCAGGTACAGCCATGGGGGCGCACCAAGCAAGCCCCAGTGCCCACTGCTGCACCTGGCGGGAAGGACGCTCTTTAGCAGCAAGAGTGGAGTTTAGGTTCCATTTAGACGTTGGCCTCTTTGCAGAGGCTGCTTATGCTGGGGCGTTTTCCTTCCAGCCCACAAGGAACTGGCCTGAGTCCCACCAGCCAGCCAGCGCTCTGAGGTCACAAATGTGCTGAATCCAATATGGGAATCTAGAGGCTAAAGGCCCCGTATCTGATCATCAGACCATCTAATTCCTCCTTCCTCTCTCACCACTAGTCCCAGTCGGTGCTTTTCATCACTGCACCATCTTTAGCTCTCAGATACGGTGCATCCCTGTCAGCTGCAAAGCCAAATATCTCCCAGGGGAGGCCAGTCTTGAGACTGAGAAATCTGGGCTCAACTCCCAGCTCTGCCACAGACTACCACTTTGACCTTGGGCAAGTCACTTCATCTCTCTCTGCCTCCGCTCTCTGGCTGGAAAAGAGGGTGGTAACATTTCCTTGTCTTTATAGATTGTGAACTCCTTGGCGCAGGGAGCATCTCTCACTTTGTGAACGTTCAGCACCCAGAACAATGGGGCCCTAATCTCGGTCAGAACCCCATGACGCTACCATAAAGATGTGTTAAGAACAATAATAAATATCCTGGTTCTGGTTCTAAATCCTGGCATTTGAGCACCACAGCAATGATTTCAGGGGATTTTGTCATTAAAGAAGAATAAAATTTGGCAAATGATTACTTTCTAATACAATCTCGCAGTTTTTCTGGGGAAAATGTCTGGGCAGAAGGTTACAACACAGTGAATATTCCGAGAAAATACTGATTACCCAGGAATGTTGAAAGGAAAAAATAATAAGGGGTGGGAAACTTAACACTAGGTAGATTGTTAAAAGAGAACAAGGCGCTATAAGGAAGGAAGTTTATATTTGTGGTAGTTGGAGATTTCAAAGAGTTAGCTAACAGTGCCAGCTGGTCAGGTGAATCAATGCACGTCGGGGTGTACAGAGTGGTAGCTCTTCCTGAATGGATTTATTCTTTTAAAGAGCCGTCCTTGCTCCCACTGAAACTGGGGGCAAAACTCCCATTGGTTTAAATGGCCCCAAATCTATAACTATCCAAAAAATATTTAAGGTAGAATCATAGAATCTCAGGGTTGGAAGGGACCTCAGGAGGTATCTAGTCCAACCCCCTGCTTAAAGCAGGACCAGTCCCCAGACAGATTTTTACCCCAGTTCCCTAAATGGCCCCCTCAAGGATTGAACTCACTAGCCTGGTAGGATGCATAGATACTACATGTCTCATCTGTTTCACTGTATAATATCCAGCCATGGTGGCACACTCTGGGGGAGTTTTGCAGGAATAAGGACTTCAAACTCTGACTTAGCGCTTTTAAGAGAACCTCAGAAGGGCAATGATTTATGGTGCATCTGTGAAAAATATGAAGGTTCAATCTGTAAATCCCCGGTAAAATCTGTCTTATAAAGCTAGAGTCACCCAAGGGAGACAGGCAGGAGGTCTTTGAGATTATGTCATGTGGGAGGCACACAGCTGCCACTCTAAGAGGCTGGATGGATAGGGGGATAAACCCGAAAACAGTAATTGTAATAAACTCGCTATTTCCTTATTGCGACATGCATCACAGATGACTTACTGAAATCCACAACGTAAGTCTACATTCTACAACAAGTGACGGGTCACGTACTTGTTTAAACAGAGTTTTCAAGGGCACAAATGATCAATTATTATCACCCATTTATACTGTGGTGGTGCCTGACTATCCTGACCAGACTGGGCCCCATTGTGCGAGGCACTGTACGAAAGGGAGTTAGGTAGGTGCCCAGCTGTTCCTTGCACAAGTACAAGCTGTGTAATTGTCTAACAGTCCTAGAACAGTATGTAGCACCAGAGGGAGAAAGGAATTAAGAGGTTCACACTAGGGACTACAGACAGGGGTGTCCCTTTCCTGACTTTCTTTCCAATCTCTGCTTGAAGGCTACGTTTCAAGAGCAAGTCGGAGTTACGCTCCACGTCCATTCTCTGTCCGTGCATCGGGTGGTCGCTGTCTCCCAGTGCTCCCGGCCACGGTGCATGGACTGTTACTATGAACCACTTGGCTACAGCAGGATGACAGCCTGCAGTGCTAGAGCCCAGGTTCACAGAAGCCACCGTGTCAGATCCTCAGCTGATTTTCATGGAGCTGTGTCGAGTTACACCAGCTGAGTTTTTATCACCATCTTGCAATGAGAGCAGAATCAGGCCCTTCCATGAGAAACGAACTCTTAAGCAGCTGGTATTTCACTGCAGCCTGCAGCAGTCACAGCAACACTCCTTGTGCATCCATTTATCCAAGCCTGGTGTATCTGTATCCAGCTGCCGCTGAGGTGCCTGAAGGGGAGAAATTAACATTATATGTTCGAAGGTGGATGAAATCTGAACTGACTTCTGTGTTTCATGGGTCCTGTACTGCTAACTGCTAATGGAGATTCCCCCTTAACTCAGGTGTTAAGGGCTTAGGCTTTTGGAGCAGGAGGGTGAGTTCTATCCTCACTGTCACCATGAGGTTCTCAATCATGTCAGGTCCCAGGTGGTTTCCTCCTTTTCATTGCCAGGGTGGTGGAAAGGAGCCTTCTTGTAAAGGACAGTGAGGCCTTAGAAATGCTTGTGGTGCTTTAGTGACTACAACTGGTCTACATTTTTGGACTGAAAAAATTTCCTGTCAAACTGTGCTCCATGAACTGTCCGCTACTGACCTTTCTGGAGCTGCTCAGTAGTCAGTATAAATGGTGAGTTTGAGTCCCCAGCCCTCACTTGCTCTTCAGTTGCCTGTGATGTAACACGGAGCATATGAGCTACACCACTATTGGCAGAGGGAGTTGGGGGATTTCCCCCAATGCTTCCCACTCCCATTCTCCATCCATTGGATCGTAGTTTAAATCAATCACCACAATAATTGAAACTAGCTGCATTATACTGCATTGTTTTGACCAAAAATATGCAGAATTTTAAAATATCGTGCACAGAACTGTTAATGTTTCCGTGCGGAATTCCCCCAGGAGTAGCGGCTGCTGGCTTGATTACAATATTACTCCCTGGGGTTTGCATCACTGACCTCTTAAGCTTGATTCTAATAATGAAGAGTCGTTACTAGTTTGCCCATCTTCTGAGGATCTCACAGTGCGTTAGCACCCCCCTGAGAAGGCTTATTATTAATTATCATGATGAGTGGCTAGTATTGGTGACACCAATGTCCATGGCTCGGCTGGGTGGTGAGCCTGCTGCCATCTCCCTGGCACTACCCTTTGCAGCTCAGAGGAGTACGCACTGCGCACACACAACTTCCAGCACGTTCTCTGCAGCTACCTACCGGCTGTTTTGGAGGGAGCCTGGACTCTGCCTCCCTTGGACTATGGCATAATCTGACCATCCCTCTTCCAGCACACCTAGGCTTGGACTAGCACATGCCCTGCAGTGTGGGGAATGGGGGAGGGCAGGCGTGGCCAGCTCGTGGGCGGGACGTTAAAACACAGCCACCAGCAGGGCTTGAGACCTCACACACTCCCCTTTGCCCTGATTCATAAGGAGCAGAGCTCCCAAAGGAGGCGTCACAGCAGGAGCCGAGGCGAGGGAAGGCGCAAGGAACTGCAGCTCAGGTACCTGCTTTAGTTATGCACAAAGCTGTTTCAAGTGCAATCCTTGCATGCTCCTTATATTTGAAGTGTCTTTCCTAATGAATTGTCCCATTCGTTTTGTTTCCAATTGCATCAATTCATCTTGCTCTTTTCTATTGTTCTCCTTCATCTGCTGCTTTGTGTTTAGCTAGTGATTTATGTCCTGCCTTTTTTTTCCCCTGAGAGCAAATATCCAGTAGAGACGTCAAATTAGCCAGGACATGGCGGTTCTGGTCTGAACAATGCAGCAGCCTGGCAAAGGCACCAGTTGTATTTACTCCGGGTAGAGGGGCTTGGATGGTCTGTTGGAAATTACAGGGTTTTATATTTATTTCTAGACTCTAAGAGTAGATTTGTTTCTTACTGTTTTCAATTGTTGTTTGATTATATTCTCACCTATGATTTTCCCTCCCACGTTGGGGTTCGAGCATATTTAACCGTTGAGTGATGCCTACTGCATGCCCCAGTGCAGAGGGAGGGATAACCCCTGGGCCCACTGTCGCCTGCTTAGCCTACGGAAATGGAGCATGGCCTGAGTCCCCCCTCCTCAGCTGCAACCTCCTGCCGTGACAAAGCATTGAGAGTTGAGCCGATAGCAATATCTCCCTGCAGTGAGAAGCCTGCCTAGTGGGAAGTGCTGCAGTCTGGGGGGTCAGGAGGTACATTAGGAATGGTACATTAGCCAAGCGCAGGTAAGATTGCAGCCAGGGGGGATGAGCATTCAGCAGGGCCGGGAGGGTCAGGCCAGTCTGGAGATCAGCTGTTGAAAGAAGCTCAGACCCCTCGTCCTGTTCTCTTAATAAAAGGGCGTTAGGTTTTATTAATGTTGTAGGGGAGCAGCTAGAGGCAGCTGAGCTCATTGGGCCAAGCACTGCCCAGGCATGGGCAGGAGACAGGCTCTGCCCCGAGGAGTTTACACAGACAAGACGGACAAAGGGTTGGAGGGGAAACACGGCACAGAGAGCGGGGAAGGGTCCCAGCTGGGACGGAGCCTCAGACCAGTGCACTAACGGCTATGGGTGCTGCCATGCTCTGGAATTTGGACTGCCTAGAAACGGGCCAGAGAGTGGTGCTCTCTCAGAGGCCACGGGCTGCACACGAGAGGCAGAGAGCAGAGCGCCTGGCAGTTCGCAGGGCGCTTTGTGCAGGGTTACAGTTTCCAGGCGAGGGATTTCCTAGGATATGAACCCAAATAAAAACAATCACTTCAAAATTTGAGTTCGAATCCCCCAAGGCAAAAGGATAGGAGGGCTAGGCCAAGGAAGGGCTGAACTTCCTTGTCTCCGTGACTTCAGGTGGGGAGGGATCAGGTGACTTCAGGTGAGTGAGACAGCCCTCTTTCTGCCCCTACGCCCGTGTCCTCGCCCTGCCCTCCCTGCAAAACAGCTTCTCTGGGCTGCTGCTTCTTTGGCCTGGGCACCATTTAAAACAGCAGCATGCTCACAGAGACACCCTCAGTTGAGATACTTTTCACCTGGGGCGCTTTATCAAGGAAGGCCAGTACCATTACCCCCATTTTACAGGGGGAAACTGAGGCACAGACAGGGGATGTGACATGTCCACGGTCACCCAGCAGATAAGTGGCAGAGACAGAAAATCCGTGCCATAGCTAAAGAACCTGCTGTTACCTCTGGAGACGAAAGCCGCCAGTCTAGGTATCTTGTCTCAGATGTTCCCTGATTAACTAATACTGGGTGGATGAATTTATTTCATTTTATTTGTACTGAGATCCTTTCATAGAAGTCAGATTTTTTTTACTTTCCTGAGTTTTCAGCTGTTGTTCTCCCAAGTTGCCAAAGTAGCAAAGTGCCTGCAAACTCCACCCCCTACAGCTTGTCCTAGGAGCAATGGAGGCAGCCAAGTCTCAGCGGTGCAGCTGTGCCGAGGTTCATTCTGGTTAGCGAAGCAATACATCTCTCTTCACTGTGGCCGAGGCGAGGCTGGAGCAGGCTGCCTGGTGCACAAAGCAGCAACCCTGACTGATCCAAACTCGCAAGTCCAGTTCCAAAAGTCCTGGGATTGGCTTAACAGTTATGACATTTTCCCAACTTGGGGGTTGGGTTTTTTGTTGTCTCGGGGGGGGGAGGAGGGGATATTTGTTTTTTTAAATTTAGAGTTCATGTTTACAAGCTTTTCTCTGCAACCAGCGGGGTTAAAAACCTTTTCCAAATGAAAGCTGGGATTCTGCTGTAATCTCATGATTCCAGGAGCTGGGGCTTTAAGAAAAAGACCAGATAGCATAAGACTCCTGATTAAAACGTGAACATTGGCAACACAATGTTGAGTTGCTAGGAGGCTTCTTGATGCTGCTGACTGTTTAGAGTCAACCCTGTTTTCAGAAGCGTCTCTGTCATCTGAAAACTCAACCTCCCCCTCCACACACAACAGTCAGACTCAGCTTCGGCTGCCTCGTGCTGTGACGTGCTAACTCTCTGATAGCCACAGGCGTATTAATATTTGCTATATGATACAGCTGCCTGTTCAGCAATCAAAACAACTGACATTACCATGGCAACTGTTTTCCTCGACTTCACTGACGCGCCCTGTTAATCCGGGCAAGTCCCAAGAACAGGCCTCTTATGACTAAGGAGGGCATAGTTTGCTGTCTAGCCCTAGACACCTGTGTCTCCTTCCTCTTGCTGATGCAGAAGGTGCTCCAGGGCTCGCATTTCAGAAGTGTCAGAGCTGGGTCTCAGGTCGGGCAGGAGAGGCTCGTGGTTGTAGATGCAGAGGGCCCAGGTTTGATTGTATGATGTTCAGGACATACAAACAGATAAATTAGATAAAAACATCAAATACTTTTGCTGGAAGGTTGCAATGTAACATATCTTGGTTAGGGTTAACCCACAAACACACAAAACAGAGTGAGAGAAAACAGGCTTCTCCCTAAGGCAGCGAGGTACAACTCATGCTACCTTGGTCTAGGATAGCTCTTTGCAGACTAACTGCTGAACGACCCAGATCACATGCCTCCCTATAGCGACCCAGAGGCTACAAGCTATCTAGGAAAACCCCAGAAAATTTCAAGCACTGGCTTTCAGTTTCAGTGCAGATTCCTGCTTCCACCCAGGGCTTTTAAACACAAACCGAATGCCCCCCGGGACTAGTCAGAACTTCATATTAACCATGTTCCTAGTGCATTACTTCAGCCTCCTGTGCAGCCAGCACTGTGGTCACACTTTATCAACAAAACAACAGGACGACGCACGTTCATCCCCATGCAAAGATCCGAACTGGCAATCAGGCCAGCCCTCCTACCTATCGCAAGAGTTCACTGGGTGGGTTCAGGTTGGCTGTCTATCACTGTCACCTTTGATAGAGCCCGAGCTTCCTCGGAAGCCACCCAAAGTGCAAGATTGAGGGAATGGCAGGTTGTGTAATTCTCAGCCAAGGAAAGGGGAGGGTGCAAATGGAGCTGAGAGAATTCAGCTCTCTGGAGGGGCTAGGGAGCGGGTCGTTGGCCACAGAAAAGCTGTTGCAGTGAGGATGAATTTGCAGCTTGCCCAAATGCACCATAGGATGCAGGTTACATATTGATGGAATCAAGTGCAAAGGAAAATTTGCAGAGTGGCTTTTTTTTTCTTTTCAAATTGAATTCCAAGTGTGACCCCTGCTTTCCTACTTTAGATCTTACACTGCAAAGGTCCATTCCTGCTCCCAGAGAGCCTAGTGTCTAACTGCTGGTTCTTGTTCTTCTTTAGATTCCCTTCGTGTGCCTTCTGCTTGAGACGGCAGATTGAAGAAACGGTTTCTCGTGGCCCTTGGTGGAAAAAGGCACGTGGAGAACTCACCTCAAAGGCAAGGAGGAGACAACGCTCCCAGACGGAATATAAAGGCAGGAAGCCAAAGCAATGTCTCAGATCATACCCAGCCACGTGCTACGGGTCGGCCAGACGATACGTGTTGCATCCCAGGAAGAAAGCAGGAGCTTACAGCCAGCCAGGAGCCGCTGCTGCTCCAGCTTGACTACAAAATGCTCTTATTATTCAGCCGAGGGTTGGCTCAGCCAGCCTATGATGGCCCAAACCAAAGCACATCTGCTGCCAAATGGGGGACTGCATGGACCTAACTCGAATGCCGTGTTCACACGTGTGGCTTCTCCCACCCCCAGGAAAGAGCAGCAGGTTGCCTCTATGGAAAGAGCCAGTCCCACACATCAGGCAGAGGGAGAAGAGGAGACCGAGGGGAATTCCGAGGCTAGTCCAGTGTCTCCGACCCTGGACGTGTCCATAGAAAGCCTGAATCAACTGATCCTAGAAATCGACCCGACCTTTCAGCCCCTCCTGCTCAAACCAGACAGCAGCAAGAAGCACACTGCCCAATCCACGTCTCCTGGCAGCGCAGCTGTGAGTGAGAAACCAGACCCCGATTCGTTAGGTGAGGTAAAGGTCGTCAACGTGCAGCAGAGCCAGCGCAGGACGCGCTCGGCCCTAGCAAAGTAGCATGAAAGTCCCAGAGCGTTTCCGTGCATTGCATATGCTACGTGCAATCTCAAATAATTCACCCTGTGCAGCGGGCAGGCACAAGTCCTCAAAAAGGGCACTGGTGAAACGCAATTTTACCCATAGTGCAGCCAGGGGTTGGATGTGATTCTTCTTGCCTATCACATCAGGGGCAGGCAATTTGATTTTGTGGCTGGGCCGGCAAGTTTTCTCTCTGACTTCTGTGGCCCCCCACATCACCATAGCGTCCAAGGCCACTCTCAATCTGTAATGTATTTATCCTCATAGACACTCTGTGCTGCAAGGCAGAGCTGTTCTCCCCATTTCACTGCTGAGAAACTGAGGCATGGATAGGCTAGGTGATTTAGGGGGGTTGGTGGAGGAGCTAATGGCTTATGGTCACCTGGTTGGAGTTAAAGCCAGGGCAGGTGTGTGGCTTAATGAGGGATTAATAGGGAAGGTAGGAGCTCAGAAGTACGGTGCAGGGTGTGAGTGAATTAGTATAGAGGTCAGAGCAGCCCGAGCCTGCAGCCCGGGGGCCTCAGAAGAGGCGTGTGTGAGTTTTATTTGTCCTGCAGTTTCTCTCGGGGGTAACCGCCCTGGGAGGGAGGCTAGTTAAGGTGCTGAGATGGCCCCGGGGCTCTGGGTTGAGTTTGCAGCCTTGCCACAGAATCCCTGTGTGACCTTGGGTCAGTCTCCTAGGCCAGAGTTTTCACGGAGCTCCGCTCTCATTTAGGCCCCCAAAGGAGTGGCAGAGCAGAGCCCCGTGTGTCAGGCACAGAGCGAGCGCCTTCAAAAGTCTGTTCCCAGCTGTGAGAGTGAACCCTACCGCTGGCAGCAACAGTGGGAGAGCAAGGCTTAGCCACTGGGCCCTGTGCAGACCCAGGTTCGCTGACACACTGGTGAATGTAGCACCCACCGTCTTCACCTTGGCAGCCTCTCTCTACAGCCATGGGATTGATCCTAAAAAACTCGTGTGTGTGTGTGTGTGTGTGTGTGTGTGTGTGTGTGTGTGTGTGTGTGTGTGTGTGTCTTCTGTGCCTCAGTTTCCCCATCTGTAAAATGCAGCTAACTGCACTGCTTTGCCTTGTCGGGATGCGGTGAGGCACTCAGATAGCAACGTGCTGGCAATGCTGTAAGGGGGCAGCTGAATGAGCTGGAGCAGGGGCATATCGACAAGAAACGATGAAGAGCGGCTGTCAATGACGTTCCTTTGCAACACATTCCCCTGGGTTCTTGCTGCGAATTCCTTTGCAAGGAAGAGAGTCGAGGAGGGGCTGATGGCAGAGAGCGGCTTGCACAAAGTAGTGATGTTGAGTGAAGACTTTTAGAGATGCAAGTGGCCCCTGAGAAATCATTTCTGCAAAGGCCCTGGATACTCCCGAAGGTTTTCTGGTGTGTCGAATGAAAATCACCGTGTGTGCGTTTGAACCTTCCACTCAGGGAGAGTTTGCATAATCCACCCTGTGTTCATGGGACATAGTCATGGCTGATGCTAATTCTGTCTCCTACGTAGTGGTTGAGAATGTTAGAATGGCCCTCTCGGCCCCGCATAACATATGGCATTGGTCACAGTCAGGCTGTTGTTTTGAAGTCACACCTGCCACTTCTTGGTGCCAAAAATTTAGCCAGGAACAGGAGCTAATATTAAACCTGTCTGATAGGCAGGAGCTTCAAGACAGCAGGCAAACAGCTGGGTTAAAGTGATGACCCGGAAACAGCCAATTAACAGGACCATTCTGAGTTACAATCTTTCCTTTCTTTTTCCTTTGGCGGGAGACCTTTCGGACACAGTGTATCCAGCCAGGAGCTGGTCGCAAGGGCTCTGAACACTCATGAGCCGGCTCCGGGACAAGCTGGTGACAGAGCCCCGGCCAGGACTGTCTTTGATAGGACGATTGCCGCTTTTTAGCAATAGTGAGGAGAGAAGCGTTTGGGGAAGGGTTGAAGCATGAGAGAGAACTGCTGTTTTTAGTTTTAGTCAGGGTTTCTCTAACGGACTTGACAAGCTTCCAGCAGATTCCCCCCCAGCTCTGGCGGGCTGCAGCACCTTTCATGTTCCCCGGCTGAAGTGCCTCACCCACTAGGCAGCACTCTCGGTTAGATCTGAGTTGCAATGGCAGCGTCAGATCAGCCCAGCCCGGTTCTGGCATGTGGGCCTCAGCCAGGGCGGGTGTTCTCTGCTGCAGCAGGCCTGGAGTCACTGTGTACAGGTGAAAACCTTATAGCCATGAGTATTGTGGGCTCTGACGTGCTTTATGGGGCTATTGAGCCAGCTCCCTTTTGCGTGTTTATCTAAGCACGGCCTGTTTTATTTTAAAATTGGTTTCTCAACAGTAGACAGATTCACCAGCCCAATTAAACTGAACGTCTGCCTGTGCTTTGCCTAGGGGCCTGGCACCCAGAAGGCAACCAAAGCATAACTATTGCGTGGACTTGTCCTAGAACCTGATGCCTTCGAGGCCGTTGTTTCTTACAAGAAGCAGTGACTGCAGTCTTTGCAATTCCCCGTCCTCCCAGAGTCAGCTACTCACTAACCACATGATGTAAGACATGTCAAATGAATGACAAGGGAACTCCAGACTTTTAGAGAATTTTTTTATTACAGAAGCAAAAAAATATTCCATCCTATTGATGCCTTTAAAAGTAGCGCAAGGAATCAAAGGCATGACAAGATCCAGCGGCTGGAAGCGGGAGCTGGACACATTCAGGCTTGAAACACGGTGCACCATTTTAACAGGGCAGGTGATTTATGACTGGAACAACTCACCCCGGGGCCCAGTGAATTCGCTGTCGCCCGAAGGCTTTAAATCAAGACGGGGCGTCTCTGTCTAAAAGCTGCTGTAGCTCAGCCAGAAGCTGTGGGCTTGATGCGGGAACGGCTGGTGAAATCTGACCTGCGCTGAGCAGAAGTCAGAAGATCATAGCAGTCCCTCCTGACCTGAGCAACTAGAAACACTTGGAGTGGATGTTCAGCCCTCGGCTCTGAATCCCCCATTGTACAGTTCTTATACCTCCGCAGACGATGAGAGTAGCAAGGGTTATATTCCATGTGCTCTGCCCCATAGCTGAGTCGGGCTCGTGTCTCTTCTGGGGCACCTGCCTTTCAAAAGCAGGAAAGAGCTGAGGGATTGACAGTCACAGTCCCGTCTTTGCCAAGTGTCATCCCCCGCCAGGCAGCACGGCCTTGGCTAGTTCCCATTTTAAAAGTCAGACGGGCTGGGCTGGTGAATGAAAGCAGCGCTTGTTCGCGAACGAGGGACTGCGGCAGAGATCACGCCATTGTAACTCAGCGCACAGTGACCGTGCACGGCCCCCTAGTATGTGGCATTTCACTGGCACTTCTCAGTGGCAATCCCAGAGCAAGTTACAGACATTGACTAACTGAATGTCACGATCCCTCCTGCCCGTTAGCGATTTTGATCCCTGTGCTACAAATGGGTAAACTAAGGGACTGAGTGGTTAAATGATGATGTGCTAAAAGCCAGACGAGGCAATGGCAGAGCTGGGCATGGAACCCAGGAGCCCTGCTCTAACCACTAGACTCTCTGTTCCCCTCCCAGAGCAGGACTAGAACCTGGGATTCCACTTACAACTTCCAGAGCAAGAAAGCCGGTTGTGTGAGTGCACAAATCTGCAGAAATCAATTTCTTAAAGTTAGGCTTTCTTAGATCTGCTTAGAAACAAACCTTTCCCCTTCACAAGTGTGTGGACAGTCACAGCAATATACTAATCCATATGTGTTTTCTTTGGGATGTCCCATGAGCCCTGGAAGAGAGGGAAGTGAGGGAGAGCAGTTCTGGTATGGACACTGGGGTGCACGTACTTGAGAGCTCTTGAATCGCTGTAAGAGCTACTTCGGTAACTACAATACCCCTGCCCAAATCGGGGCAACGGACTCGACTGAACTGCTCCCCTGCCCCAGGCTCTGGCTGCTTTTGCTGCTGGAATGCTCAGCCCATGATCTGATCAGCCAGAAATGCACAGGTGCCTCGTAACAAGCAGCTTCGCGCTGCACACAGATATCACCACGCCGGTTCTGTGCACGGTTACCAATGCTCCAAGCATCCAGCCACGCCTGAGAATGGGCGAAATCCACCCTGTGCACATGGCCAAGCACGGGGCCTGTGCACCAGGTGAGCTGGAAGTGGTACGCAGGAGCCAGAAAGCCCATCCCTCCTCACACGCCCTTTGTCCATGAGTCTGATGTGATCACTCACTTGGGAGCAGCCAGATGTTTTTTTCTTTAGTCAGGTACAAACAGAACGGCCGTTTAAAGAAGACAAATAGAAGCATCCGCCCTTTGCTACAGGCATCAACATGTAATCATCACAAGGGGTTCTGCACTCTCCGAGATGACTGTACATAACCCTGCCTTCCTTGGGGCTGCTCTCGTTAGGCTGGGGGTGGGGCATTCCAGCTGTAATTAGAAGTGAAGTGTCCCCATTTCAGAGAGGGGAGCTAGGAATCTGTTTCTGGGAGCTGCAATGCAAGGCCTGGCCTTGTGACATGGGAGAAAGGGGCTCCTCAAAACCGTGGCGGGAAGCGGCTCTGTAACATTCCCTGTTCCTTGGCTAATGGCCACACAACACCTGCAGCCCCAGGGGGTCTTTAAAGAAGGGAATTAATCACATCCCAGGTCTAATGAAGCATGGAGGTTGCATCTAAGCACTAGCGCTGGAAAAGCATCATTGTGGGGCACGGGGGCGGGGGGGGTGTTTGAAATTCCCATCTAACACAAACTCTCTTTGCACTTGCAATTGTCGGTTGCGCTCACTTGTCATGCCTAGATTGTCAGTTCCCCTGGACAGGGACCGTGTCACCTTCAGTGCCTGATCCTGACTGACTCCACGAGGTGCTATCAAAATATGAGGCTGAGGTTCCGAAAGCTACCTAAGGGATTTGGGTGCCCAGCAAATGGGAACTGTGCATCAAAATCCCCAAGGTGGTTTGGAAATTGCAGCCTAAATCTATAATAATTCTCCTCTTATGTTCGGATGATGAACCTGCCCAAATACCTTATTGTCAACCCCTCCCATTTTTTTTCCAGAGATCAAGTACATTGAAATGACCCCTACCCGAGCCAAGAGCCAAGAATCAATGCAGGGCTCGGCCAGCCCTTGCGTCACTCCACTCTCCATGTCACCCCAAGGCAGCTGCTTCCTGCTAGCCCGGGACAACTGCACCCCTAATGGCAGTCTTGTCTTCTCGAGCCCCTCCAGGCCTGACAGCAGCTGGGCAGCTCCTCAAAATCAGCCACCCACTGGGAGCTCCCCCCAGATCGGCTACAGAGCATCTGAATGTGTCTCCATCCCGCAGCGTGGTCAGAAGGACTGCATCTCCTACGGGCCAAATACTCTCCTGGCCACCTCTCCCGGTCTGGAGAGTTTGCGGAAGGCTTTGTACATTGGGCGGGCTCAGCAGAGAACCAGCAGAGTCTCCATGCTCTCCACGAGCCCGGGGTCAGATACCAGTTATGTGCTTGGAAGGTAAATCTGCCTTTGTGACGTCTATGTATTGAGCCCATGGCTGAGAGTTTCTCCGCCTTTAAGGAGATGGCCCCGTTCAGAAGCCAGGTGGGTGGGGATTGGCAGTAAGCTCTCGGGGGGATTCAGAGCCTAATATACCACCAAAGAGTAGTGCTGCATTCTCCTGGGCAACAGCAGAGGCCCTAATCCCCAATAGTGCCCCCGTCCCACCCTTCCACAAGGAGCGGTTCATGTCGCGGGAGAAGACTGAAGAGTGGGAGCAGAGGAAGGGACAGAAGAGGGAGCTGGTTCTGCTGGCACAATCCCACAGCTCTTTATTCCCCCCTGGGGTGGAAGTGAGCTTTCATGCTGTGATTTGATGTCACAGGAGCCAGGCAAGGTTCCCCCCACCCCCACCCCCAGGCAACCTCTTATTTGGCTTGCTGCACAGCGTGTCAGCTGGAGAACAAGCCCTCCAATCTCCCTGTACCTTCTGCTTTTCTACTGCAGCAGCACCCAGTCGCTTCTCAACGATGACTCCGACTCTTACCAACCTGCCCACCGATCAACGGAAAGCCCCTTATCTGTTGGCCCCTTCGGCAGCCCTTGTCTCACCTCCCCCAGCGTTCAAGGCGATCGTTTTGGAGATGCCTTTAGCCCAGGTTCCAATTCCAGCAAAGTGAACAACTGTTCCTCCCCGCCACTCCAGAAGGGACATGCCAGCAGCTGTCCCCCATCCATCGTTAACTCCCTGGCTGATATCCCCATACTGCTGGTCAACGGATGTCTGGAACATGGCGAGACGTCTCCCAGGATGGGCAAAGACTTCCAGGGTTCCATCAAGCAGACATTTCCACCCAGTTCCAGCTCCTCCTCAGGGATAAACAGCTTGAATAAGACCTCTTCTGAAACATCTCTCTCCTTCTCCCCGGACGGTAAGTCATGCCTGTTTTGAGTTGGAACCACTCTCTGTTTCAGAGCGAAGTTATCCAACACTGAGAATCCCATCAGCTTACTGAGGTAGAAAGACAGGATGAAACTGGAGACTGTGTTTCCACTTCCAATCAAGCTTTCATTTATAAATGGTTAATAAGACACTAATAGATAATATAGATATGATAAGTTGTGTCCTTGAGGGTGATAAATCATCATCAGAGGTGTTAGAGATGGTTATAAGTCATGGTTGTAAGCAACCAGTTGGACTCGCTAAAGATCTAGAATGATTGATCAATCATTTATTGAAACATCATTTTTAACCCTTCATAAATTGGAGCCCCAATATACAGTGTGACCAAGATGGCATATAAATGAAGACTCTGTCCTGCAGAAACTTGTGTGCCGAAATGTCTAGGAATTGTTCATTTTAAAAGGGTCAGGGTGTTAAAACATCTGGTAATGATGAGGTTCTGTAAAATTATAGGGTCCCATCCTCAGCTCTTGTGACCAGGGTAGTTTCTTTGAAGCAAATGGACCTTTGCTTATTTACACTGGCTGAGAATGTGACCCATAATGTTTTAATTTCATCCTTATTTCAGTGCTAAGACTTTTTTGCCCCCCTTTGAGTTTGGAGGCCATCTAAAGATATCAAACATTTGGGAAACAAGAGATTCCTAGTTCAAGGGTAAACAACTGGGACATTGTTTCCTGGAATAGTTTACAGGGGCAGCTCCTGACAGAGACTTTTCATCTGGATTCTCATGGGAGAGAAAAGAGGGATGTCTCTCAACACAGCACTCTTGACTTCAGTGGAGCTGGGCTGATACACGCCAGCCAAGGAGCTAGCCTATTATCTTTCTGATCTTGACTGGTTTGCCAAGAAGAAAATGAAGTGCAGAGTGAATTATGATGGGAACCGGAGAGGAAGTTCTAATTGAAACACTTGAGCAAACATTTAAGTCCAAGATCAGTTAAAAGAGAAACAGTCTTTGTTAGGGAGGTTCTCCCCTTAAAGATGCCAGGGAACAGAATCGCTAGGATCTAAATACCTATAACACAGGCCTATGCCTCTCTGCAAAGAAAGAGGTTTGTTCATGTGCCATGCATGAGGGAATGCCACTGTCTCTTGCAGGTTCCTCCAAAGATGGTGAGCCAACCATGAAGTTTGTGATGGACACATCAAAATACTGGTTCAAGCCAAGCATTACAAGGGACCAAGGTAAAAGGAGAGGAGATGTGGCTAGGCTTATCCCATTCCCAAATCTACCCTTCTGCATAGCTCTTAGAGAGCTGCTCGTCTCATGGGGTGGCAGAGGGCCAGCAGAAGCTCTATGCATCACTTAGGTCCCATAGTGACTTATTTCCCAATTGCATCCTAACCCAGTAAAAGCTGGTGTTACAGAAGTGGAAGAGGCACTCGCCAGTCTAGAGATGATGCTCAGGAAACATCAGGTCTTCACTCTGTCTGTGCTGTCTAAGTTGAGGAGAATACACTCCCCTTTCTAATGATCAGCTGAGTCAACTTGATTTTGGAAAGGGCCGACTGTATTTTTCAATTCCCAGGATAAGGATCCTGGCTGAAGTCAAATGCTTCTTGAATCACCCCTGTGCAGTGACACCATCAGGTCAGGCCTTCTGCAAGGACAGAGCCTGGACCTCTGAATTGAAAAGCTCAATGAGGCTCTACTGCCTGAGGCAATCGCTAAAGAAGCAGGTCCGTTAGTTCAGAGGACCTAACATTAACAGTCTCATTAAATGGGTATATGTGGTTTAGCCACTAACGGGAGACAAAGAACCATACTGTTAGCACGGGTTGCAGATGCATGCAGGAAATACTCATGTGCACTCTGAAGCCCACCCCGCTGCATGTCACTGCCCCTCGGGAATGGTTACAGCGCTAGACAAAGGGAATGCTGGGTTCAGAAATGCTGAAATGCTGCCTGCGTTGCATGGGTAACCCTCTCCTGTGTGCCTTCAGCAATCCAACTTTTGAAGGAGGCGGAACCAGGCGCTTTCCTCATGCGGGACAGCACGTCGTACCGCGGGTCATTTGGGCTGGCGATGAAGGTTCTCAGCTCACCATCCGGCTGCAAGACAGATACAGAGAGGCCTCGTAAGAACACAGAGCTAAACTCCCCAGGAGAATCGTATACGCCAGGTTCAACAGTTTGTAACGGAGCCAATAAGCAGTCGATTAAGGACCCCAGAGTCTGGATCTTTGTGTAAAATTCACAGCGGTGGGTCCGCACAAGGGCCACACATCACTTGAAACCTCAAACTGGGGCTGTGGGGGGATGTAAGGGTCAGTGCCTAATTGTCTAGGGGTGGCATAGACGCACAATTGAAATGGCATTTTGAAAATCCCACCCTGCAGTTACAACCCAGCCCAGAGGTATTCAGGGAAAGTGGAGGATCCTAAAAACATGGTGGGCAGTAACACTGGAGATTGTGGTAGAGCCTCTCTTGCATTTTGCTTGCAGGTGATGACAGCAGTGACCTGGTCCGACACTTCCTCATTGAGTCATCTGCCAAAGGAGTGCACCTTAAAGGGGCCAGCGAGGAGCCCTATTTTGGTAAGGATATTACAATCGTGGAGCGGAAGTTACGGGAGAAGTATTAGGTGTATTACGGTAGCACCGCACCCCTGATCACATTTTGTGCCCGGTGCTGTACAAATGTGCAGCGAGAGGCAGCTTAAATGCCTGTTGCAGACACTTCCCAGCGTGCGTCGCGTGACCAGTCAGAGCTGCAAATACAGTGGGTAAAAAACGTTAAACCAAGGCCACCATCTTCACTCAGGCCAGCTGAGATGAGAGGGATGGCGGTGGAAGGGCGGGGGAGCTGGTGGGGTCTCTTGTTCCTGACGTCCTGTTAGCCCTCTCGCTGTCTCTGTTGCAGGGAGCCTGTCTGCCTTCGTCTACCAGCACGCCATGACAGCATTAGCGCTGCCCTGCAAGCTGGCCATCCCCACACGAGGTACGGGGCCGACTTGGAGACCAGCAGGAAGAAATGCTGGGAGTTAGCGATTGGGGTGTGGGGTGGCTAGGTGGACGTTGCAGGCACGTCTGGACTTGATGGCTATGCCCCCGTTCTAGCAAAACCGGAGTTTGGAAGGGGGCCTGCTCACAGGCACGCGCAGGGCATGGCCATTACCACAGTGAGGATGCATCAGTGGGAAGAGGAGACAGCACTGGTAGGCGGGGTCGGGTGTCAGGAAGAGGCATGAATGGTTGGCAGCTGTAAGTGCCGCTATAGTGAGGGGTGAGGAGAAAAACTGGCCAGTACCTGCCCGGCTGTGGGCAGAGCAGATGATGTACGTTTTGCCCTGTGGAGCCGGTTTCTTAATCCTGTGCAGCGATGCCAGCATGCTGGCTGCAGTTGCTAATCTCAGAGAGAGAGAGAGAGGTGCAAGCGGCCTCTGCTGCAGTCCAAGGGACTGGTGTGCACGTGAGCCCTGTAGAGAGACCCGTGGGCTGGGCAGAGGGCTCCGGAGAGCTGGCCCGGCAGCCACAAAGCACCACAATCTGCATCAGGGCTGGAAAGGCAGAGCAGAGTGGACGAACGAGGAGGTGTCAGATCATAACGGTGGATGGGGACACAGACACGAAGGGCTTGGAGGAGGATGGTAGGGGATGTCCCTGGATCCCTGAATAGATGTGGCCTATTCACAGCGGGTGAAATTCACTTGTGCGCAGAGACCCTAAGACTTAACCAGTTCCTGGGCCCTGTGTGTCCCCTGAACAGAGGTGAATTTCACCCCTGACAAAACCTTGACTTCAGAGCTGCTTGCTCTCTCCATGCCTCACGGTTCTGTTTGTTGCTTGCACAGATTTTGCTGCTGGAGAAAATAGCTCTGAGACCCCCCTGGAATCTGCAATTTCTGCAATGAAGAAAACTGCTGGTGAGAAACGGAAAGAAACCAGGTTTCTTCTAGGCTTTATTTGCTGGAGGAACAAACTGTCGCTGTCCTCCAGGGCTTTGGACTTCACCCCGTGCGGAGAGAATTCACCTTTAACACACCTGACACTGCGATTTTTTTTCACACTTGTGATAAATTCTGACACAAGTCACGGAAGCAGCCGAGGAGCTGCTGATCTGACCAGGACCCATAGCTTGCAGGAGTGGGAGGGGAGCAGTGTTGCCAGTTCACACGATTTTATCACAAGTCGTGTGGCACCTGGTGTTTTCCTAGTAGCCCAATTCCAGGAGTCAGGTGACTGCATGAGAATCTGGGCCTGCATTGAAAAAAAAGGCAGTAGCCAGCTCTCATGACAGGAAAGTTTGAAAATGTGACTCCCAACGGCTCAAACCTCCGAAGGTGAAGGAAAAGAACCTGACAATTGCTACGTTATAAAATCTCCTGATTTTAAAGCCAATCTCCTGATTTTCATGGCCCGACTAATGATTTCTGAACACTGGGATTTGGTGGTCCTGGGGCAGTGTCATTGTGGCTGCTTCGAGCCGCGGCATAGACAAGCATAGGGGGCTAATGGGAGAAGCATAGCAGGATATAAAGGCCATTCTCCTGTCCTGAGCGTGCAGTCAGTAATGGGTGCCCTGCAGGTGAAAGCACAGGATCAGGGAGAGAAATGTAGGATAATTATTATTGGTCTGGCAGGGGCCCCAGCATGCTAGGAGCTGTACGAACACAGAACAAAGTGCTGGTCCCCTACGGTGCCCTGATCGTTCTTGAAAGCCGGCGGGAGGGGGCTGCAGACCCAGCGTGGCGCTGACCTTGGTTTTGTGCTGTTCCCTCGCAGCCTGCAACGTCTTGTACCTCAACTCGGTGAGTGTGGAGACGCTGACCGGCGCCTCGGCAGTTCAAAAAGCTGTCTCCTCCACCTTTGAACTGGAGACGCCGCCCACGCCCACCATCGTTCACTTCAAAGTGACCGAGCAAGGAATAACCCTGACCGACGTCCAGAGAAAGTAAGGATGGTCCTTTGGGACAGGCCTGCTGAGATGCTGGCATTAGACTTCCTGGGGTGGCGCTTATGACAGCGCTGCTGTGGATTGATCAGGGCTGGCAGAGTGACTAGATTCCAGCGTTAATGGGCACAGGGCTCCATAAAACCTCATTATCTTAGTCCTGAGCTTCCTCTCCTAAATGGGGGCAAAGTCTCCTCCCTTCTGTCATTGGAGGCGTAACCTCCAGGCTGCATTTGACTATTACATTTAATAGTATAGGACACGATTCCACTTTGAGCACAGCCACTGCCGTGCCCCGGCCCTTTGGTGAGGGGAGTTCGAATCGAGCGCTAAATTCTCACCACTGCTCAGCCGAGATGGATCGGAACCCAGTCCTTAGGCCCCGAAGGGCTCGCCGGCTCATCAAGAATGGTTGGATCCAGACGCCGCCTCTTAAAAAGCCTTTTCTTCTTCTTCTTCCCTGCTGCAGGGTGTTTTTCCGACGGCACTATCCCCTTGCTGCCCTCAGCTTCTGTAGCATGGACCCTGAGAACAGAAAGTAAGTGCGACCTACTGCTCTGCAAGTCGGGGCAGTTAAGTTATCCAGGGAGCAGGCTGGGTGCTGTAGTTTTCATTTGGCCCTCGATGGAAAGTAACTGCCATGTAGGCGCAGGATGGAATCAAGGACTGGCCCTGAGTAGAATGTCAGAACTGAAAGAACTGATCAAAATTCCAGATGTTCAGAAAAGACTAATCTGAAGTTCAGCTTTTTCCCCCAGTAAAAGTAACAGTTTTCTAGCTACACAGTAATTATATGCAGATAATAAAATTAAATATCTGGGTTTCTCTTGAGAGTTTATTCATCTCTTTTCTTTCAGGTGGCAAAAGTACTGCAAGTCTTCAAGGTGAGCCTTGTCCAGAGAAATCTTCCGAAAATGCAGGGGCAAAGTGGCTTGAGTTACGGGGTTCTGGGTGTATATACAGACACATTTCAAACAGCAGCTTAAAATTAAAAATTAAAACCCCAGTGCTCAGAGGAGAAACGAAATTTACAGATTTAGGAGAATTCACCAGTGCTTTGTAACAAACCCTTGTTCTGGAATGGAAGGGGGACACAAGTGCTACCCATAGAGACCCGAGCTTTGTAAGATCTGTAGCTGTCACTCGCACAGGGGTGAATTTCCTCCTAAGTGGAAAGAACCCAGCAAATCCTTCAACTCCCTAATCCTCCCACCAGGTTTTCTCAGCACTCAGGAAGTGAGTTCCTCTATGACTCTACTTTGTGTCCCAGAAATGTTCCATAGGCAGGAAGGTGACAGCGAGAAGCGCTCCCCCCAGGATGGTTTTTCCTTGGGAATGGGCCAGGTGGGGTTCCTAGTTCGCTCTGCGGCTAGTTTCAGCTGGTTCTCTTCCATTTCAGAGTGCAGGCTAACTGGGCCTTTTTTTGGTTTCTCTCTTTCTCAAAGGATTTTTGGCTTTGTAGCCAAAAGCCAAACGGATGCTGAGAATCTCTGTCATCTCTTTGCTGAGTACGACACCGTGCAGCCGGCTTCTCTTGTCATTGACTTCATCAGCAAACTCCTCCCAGAGCAGTAGCTGATGCAGACCTGTGGAGAAGCTGTTGCTGCCAGTACCTGGATGCCGCTGAGCTGCTTCCTACTGTTCTGTTGCTGCCTTGTTGCATTTTGGCAACTGCTCCTATTTATAACTTTTGTTATGTACTTTGATGTCTGGCGTTTCAGAGGAAGGTTTTACACTCCCTGCTCAGTCCTGGGAGCCTCTGATGGGATCAGAGCTCATTCAAGAGCTCTGATGAGGAACTACATGGAAATGCGTAATGCCTGACATGTATATATCGCAGCCTGCAGGAAGCCACAGCAGGTCAGATGGTGGATGACTGTGTGAGAGGTTGGATTTGCCTTGCCAAGTTATTTGCTCACTCATGGGGGATGAGTAATTTTGTTCTTTAACAGGCAGGGAAAATATTGGGGCCAAGATTTTTGATAGTGATGCCTTGATTTCTGGGTGCCCAATTTGAGACCCTTACAGGGGTCTGACCTCCCACCCTCCAAAAGTCCGGGTTAGCACCAGCTGACCTCACAGATGCCTTGTGAGGATAAATGGTGCCCTGCTACAATGGTACCAGAGGCCAGGTGAGGACCTTCTGTAGGCCGATGGGCCCTTCTCAGTAGCCTCTGGGTGGATTCTGCAAATCAAGGCACCTACAATCACAAGCTGCTTTTGAAAAATCTTGGGTCCCTACATTTTCGTGACCAAAATGTCGGGCAAAGCAGATTTTTTTGGCCTGGGCTGGTAAATTTTTGTGCCATTTTTGCTGGATTAGCCTGGATCGAAATATCCAGACCGTGACGAGCAGAGAAATAAACACTGACATTTTCATGACAGTAAACATCTTGGCTTTTTGGAGGAGACTGGGCCAGATCCTCAGCTGATGTAAATTGGCGGTGCCTCCTTCTGGGGCACTCCCCGTGCTGAAGGAAGCAGGTGACTCCAGTAGGTAAGAGGCCCAATTGCATAGCTAGGGCATTGGCCTGGGAGCCAGGAGATCTGAGGTCTATTCCCCCTCCCCTCCTTCACTCAATGGCCATAATCTGAAGGTCTCGTCTCTTCGGCAGGGAACTGAGCTAGGGAGTCGGGGCCTGGGAAATCAGCTTGACATGAGTGCACTGTAACGCAGCCTGCTTTACCCACTCGATATGCCAAAATCCGGGGCAGTCAGCTTGTTCGTGTCTCTTTGTCGGCTGACTATTGTATTTTCCCAGCACTTTCTGTGCTAGTTACATAGGAGTAACATGGTACAAAAGCACCAGGCTGGGTAACGCTTCAGCCAGGGCTCAGGTGGGCAGCCAGGTCTAATTAGGGGCAAGGCTTGGGGCAGCATGGTCTCGTGATTAAAGCCCTAGACTGGGACTCTGGAGGCTTGGGTTCTACTCCTGGCAGTCAATGATCTGCTGTGTGAACTTAGGCAAGTTCCTCCACTGCTCTGTGCCTCAGTTTCCCCTGCTGTTCTTTGTCAGTCTTTGATAGAATGGCGGTACCCGTTGGGCCTTGGGGCCCTATTGTGCTGCAGTCTCTGTGGGGCAGGGCGACCTCTCTCTCTGTACTGCACTCAGCACACGCGGGTCCCAGACCCAGGGCATTAAATTGGTGTCTAGCCGAGTCAAATGCAAACGAGTATAAAACGAGGCAGGAGCCTTACAACTCCAGGGGAAGCCATTCTTGAACCAGCACATTCATTTCTGTGTAACAGCCGGGGGCGAGTTGTTCTGAGCTTAGACTTCCAGTGAAGCTATTTAAGAGATGGAATCCGCTAGATCTGTTGTTTTGCAAGAACAGATTTCAAAGGGCTCCGTTCTGGCCGGGTGAGCCACTGCTCAGGACTCCCTGGTGGCTGAGTGGAGAGGCTATGGGATGGATTCCCTCTAGTTCCGATTCATTGGGAGCTGCAAAACAGGGCATCAAATGCTGGTCTTTGGAGCCCATGCTGAGCACTAGGGCAGATGAGGCAGAGGGGAAGCCAGTACAAATTACCAGGGCCCAGCGATCTGGAAGGGGGCCCAGGGCCCAGCTGCCCCAGCTTCATCAGCCCTGTTTAGCCGGTCAACCCTTGCTGGGGGGCCCAAAAATGTTTTTCACTGGGGCCCAAACCCGCTCTCGGTGGCCCTGCTGAGCACCCCTAGCCACTGGCCCCACAGACCTCCAGCCTCGCCGGAACTGGGGCTGCCCTGGTGCCTGACCCGTCTGCTATTTCTCTGCACAGGCTTGAATTTCACCCTAGGGGAATAACGAGTCAAGGGGCTAATTCCCTACAAAAGCTCCATTGTCATCTTCTCCCCAAATGAGTCTGTTTTGAGGCCAGGCCACGTGGACATCCCAACCTGGCCTTTTGGTACAGAGGCGCGTTCTGCGGAGTCTATAACACGTACGAGCAATGCCTGCTGGGTCTCCGGCCTCTCCGCTGAGGGGGTTTACAAGGGAGCCAATTAGCACTGGCTGAAAATTCCTCCAGTTTCTTTTTTGTTGTTGTTGCAAACAAATAAAGAGCCGCACGCAGCCCGAGTTTTGCAGCTGGAGTCGAGCGCTGAGGGATGAGCCAGTTCAGAACACCAGGGGGCTCCAGCGAGTCGGCTTTTATCTTCTGGCCCCTTTTGCACATCTTCTGGGAGTTATAAGCCGGAGGAAAGTCTGTCTGGCAGCTTTGCTGGTTATTGTAATGCTTTTTTGATTAAACAAAATTTAATCACTTCTGCGACTTTCAGTCCTCTGCGCCTGGCCTCCAGGCCTGTGATTTCTGTTATGCAACCTGTGAACAAGCAGTGCTTTAGTTCACTGCATTTATTACAGTGCGTTCCATGAAAACCTATGTATGATGCAAAGGGACGAGGAGGATTCAGGCGCTCTGGCTTGCCAAATGAGAGCACTAGGAGCACTTGCTGCTTTCCTTTTTCTGTTTAGAAAATCAAATATGCAAAAATTCCCCAAGAAAATCTGATTCCCACCCCTACCCTCCACTTTTCTGTCCAAGCTGCTGAAAACTAGGCCAGTTTTGCAAAACTCCTCCAAACCCATCCGTGGTGGTGGTGTTTGCTTCTACTTTTCAAACCCAAACCATTTTGGAGCAGGGAAAAGGGCCCGTTGTCAAGCCAAACCTCTGATGTTTTTGCATTTGGAATGTTTGTGTCTGTGAAGAGCCCTTTGCTCAGGAAATCCAGCTGAAGTTTCAGGTCCGACCAATCCAAACACTCCAAGGGAAGCTCAGCCCAAACCACCTGGATTGAGGAAGAAAGCAGCCAGCAAGTCTCCAAGTGCCTCCTGCTTTCCATAACTTGGCCCCGGCTTCTTGGAAGCTCAGTTCTTGACTGAAGTTCTTTGCTTTTGTTCCAGCCATTTTGTAACAAGGCCCGATCCTTTATTTTCCCGGTTGTGGTTTCATGACCACAGCTCCCTGCAGCAGCCCTAGCAAATGCCTCATGTCATCACTAGCGCTCTGCTTTGGCGTCCAGCTAGTGACTGATCTTTTAAAGGGCAAACAGTCCATGCCCTTCAGTGCTGCGAAAAGTCACAGCCCCAGGCTAGGTTACAAACGTATGACGGGATAATGGTGTCGCTCAGGGGTGTGGAAGATCCAAACTCTGAGTGACGTGGTTATAGCAACCGAATTCCCGCTGTCGCCGGTGCTGTGTCAAGGGGAGAGCTGTAGAGGGGTGGTCGCTGTCTGAGTCAGCACAACGGCGTCTCTGGGGGGGTGGATTTTCCACACATAGTTACACCGACACACGGGGCTAGTGTAGCCCAGGGCTCGGGGAGGCAGAGTCCCTGTGCCCATGGGAATCACTCGCCTGTCAGCGTAGGCTGCACCTTCGCTAAGTGCTAGATGGGTGCAGCTATACTGGGGCAGCACTGTCAGTGCAGAGAGAGACCTCTCCACTGAGTGACATTAACCTGGCTGGACAAGAAGAAGCCTGGAGCAACCAGCCCCTGGGAGCTGCAGTGGAAGGTTCTTGTTGGGTGCCTGGACACGACGAGCTGGAGACTCCCCCTGTGCTTTACCCCCGCGGGGGCTCTCAGTGGGAAACCGCTTAACACGTGAGTCACTAGGGAGCGTTCCTGAGTGGGCAGGTGCTGCACTGAACTGGTGTCACTGGGGAGCACCTCTGGTAGGCACTGAAAAGTGCCTCCCCCCCCCAGGCCGAGCGGGTGAGAGCCATGCAGGGAATCTCCTCCTCAGGCTGAGCCAGCCTCAGCTGGACACCTCTCTGCAGATGGTGCTGAAGGCCCAACAGCTGCAAATCTCCCTTCCCTTGTGTGTGAACCAGCTGCCCCTCACCCGCGCTCAGCACCTCTTCCCCAAAGCCAACGAACAGCCGCCTGGCACAGGCTGAGCTTACAGCTCCGGGGCACAGCTCCTTCCTTCCCCTAGCAGACGCCTTCTGCTCCTTCAGCCGTTACTCCCCTGCCGATGCTCGCTCCCAGGTCCTGGCCTCCCACAGGCCTCGGGCAGAGCCCGTTGGTCTCATGCGGATGTTTCTGGGGCTGATGCTCAAGGGCTGCTCTAGCTTCACCCTCGTTGCCTCAGGAGGGGGGGCAAGGAAAGGAAGTGAGGCAAGTCCCGGCACCACGGAAGTAAATTCACTGTCCTCTGCTAGCCGGGAACCAGACCAGCTGCTCTCCTATGCCATGGTGCCCACCGATAACTTGACAGCAGGGAGGCAGGAGATGCGCTTTGACCATTATCCATCTCGCACACTCCTGTCTGTCTGCAGCCACCTGCTGTCTCTGGGGCAGCAACTATCTGTACAGCACCTCGTGCCATGGGGGCCTGGTCCAGGACTGGCACCACAATGCCTTTAATAACAGCCCAAGGCCTTGCAGATCTGCAGGAACCATGGACTCACGATATGCAGCAGGAGCCACATCTGGGAGTGTCGAGGGTGTGTCTGGCTCATGCCCGTCTCTGTAGAGCAGGTGGGTCTCTCTGCCAGGGGGAGCTAGGAAGGTCAATGCCCGAAATGTTACCTCAGAGGTGCCACCTCTCTGGAGATATCTGAAGGAGGCCTGTGCTGAGAAGCCAAGCTCCAGGCAAGTTAGTAGGTGGCCAAAAAGACCACCCATCAACTCAACTCATTCCCTCCAGGGGAAGGATCCCTTCTGAAATCCCCACACAAGGCTCCAACGGAAATGCCCTGGAAATGTCCATGATACTTCCTGTTACATCTTGGGGCCAGAGCGTGGAGAAAGAGCCCTGTCTGCAACAGGGGAGACCGGTGGACATTATTAGGGGCCAGCCTCACTGCGCCACAGCTAGGGGTCAGCTGAAATCCCATACTCTCCGCTGTGATGTTACACAGGGACCTCACAAACCCGGGGGCCTGGGCCACAAAATGGCAGGTGAAATCCAGTGTTGATAAGTGAGAAGCAATGCACGTTGGAAGACATCGTCCCAACTCTGCATCCCAAATGACGGGGTCTCAATTAGCTGCTCCCACTCAAGAATGAGATCTTGGAGTCACTGTGGACAGTTCGCTGCAAACAGCTGCTGAATGTGCAGCGTTAGTCAAAACAGCGAACAGCATGTCAGGAATCGTTAGGAAAGGGATAGATAATAAGACAGAAAAGATCATATCGCCTCTGTAGAAATCCACGGTACACCCACAGCTTGAATACTGTGTGCAGATGTGGTCATCCTGTCTCAAAAAAGAGAGATTAGAATTGGAAAAAGTACAGAGAAGGGAACAAAAATGATGAAAGTTCTGGAACGGCTTCCTTAAGGGGAGAGATTAAAAAGACTGGGGCTGTTCAGCTTGGAAAAGAGACAATAGAAGGGGGGATATCAGAGAGGTCTATAAAGCCATGACTGGTGTGGAGAAAGTGAACAGGGAAGTACTATTTACCCCTCCACATAACAGAAGAACCAGGGTCACCCAATAAAATTCATAGGCAGCAGGTTTAACTCAAACATAAGGAAGGACTCTTCACATGACACACGGTCAACCTGTGGAACTCACTGCCAGGGGATGTTGTGGAGGCCAAAAGTGTAAGTGGGTTCCATGAAGAATGGGCTAAGTTCAGGGCGCAGAGGTCAACAGGCACAGGGAGAGGAGCCACTCAGTGAGTTGCCAAGCTAAGCTAAGCTAGCAAGGCCAGGCCTTCTGGGGACTTGACTGAGCAGGACTCCAAAGCAGGAGGTGGCTTCTCTCACCCTAACCGATAACGATGGACCCAGCAGCAAACCAGGCTGAGAAGCCCTTAACAGTTCTGCTTTGAAATGTGGGCGCACACGCATGCACAGACATGGACACACACATGCACCAAATACACGAGCACGGCTGCCCTTCAGTGCACACACATGCACATGGGCACACATGCACCCCACTAGTTGCACTGGCTACGGATGTTTCTGCAAAAGCCGAGGGGAAGGGAGTGGAGCAGCAGTGCCAAGGGAGATTTATTTCACAGCAACATCCTCATCCGATGGAAATGGAGACGGGGGGCTCTGTGCCAAGGCTCACTCAAGCAGGGGCTCCTTCATGCTTGGAGTTTAATTTTAAAATGATGACAAAGCCTCGTCAGCTTTTGATTCTTACCAAAAGTCCAAGGGTTCTCGGGCTGGAATGTTTTCTTTCCCCCCTTAAATTGTTTGAAACAAGTTTTTCAGTGCAAAGAAAACAGCTTCAAATGGATTTCGAGCTGGAACTGCTGGCAAAGGGCAGGAGCAGGGAGGTCCCAATCCATTATCGCTCAGCGCAAAAGCTTGCTCTGCAAACAGACATGAAATGCCCTGAGAGGGGAGATTGCGGCGCTAGCGTATCTGGTTACCCGGCGCCGCTTGCAAGGGCTGCTTTTCTAGCTCAGACGCTCGCTTTTATTGCCCTTTTGGGGGGGATTTTATTGTTTATTAAAACCTTTCAGAAGCTTACAGAAATATCCCTCATTTCCCCCCACACACACTGGTTTTATCCTTTTCCATTTGGCTAAGCTTTCTGGGAAGCCAGATTCGTCCCTGGTGCAATTCTGCTGCTGGGGTTGGATTCTGCCCCCAGCGCAGCTTAGAAGTGAGCCCTGTATTTGCACTTAGCTAGGCAGCGATTTGGGGAAAGGCCTGGCTGTCTGTTGGTATCTCTGCAGTGCCTGCCCCAGGGTCCATGGCTCGGGCGTGTAGGCACCGCAGTACAGATCGATGATGATAGTAATCCCACTGGAGCCAGCGACATTTCAAAGTGGATCAGAACCGTGGCCAGATACATTTTGCACCAGGGGCTGAGGTGGCTCCAGCCTTTCCCTGGGTGAAATCTACCCTCCAGGGCCGGCCCAGCTCCAGCGTGGGGCGTTGGGGCGAGAGGTAGCTCTCTGCACAGACGTCAGCTCCACCCATGCCTACGTGTCATGGGGGCTGATGAGGGTGGCTGTTTTGGGGCTCACATCCCTCACCAAACGCTGACGACCCCCCACCCAGCCACGCTGTGTATCTGAGGTCCCAGCAGGGGAAGCCCAGGAGTGCAGTGCACTGGGAATGGGAGGGTGGGCGGGTTTCCTGTGTCCAAATGTGTCTTTGGGGAGGTGGGAGGTTGGAAACACTCCCTGGGGGAGCCTCTGGAATTCAGGTCAAGCCAGGTCACCCCCCCAGCTCTGCCCCCACCACTCTCCCCTGGCAAGAACCCCGGCTAGTCCTGTTACGTGTGCACCCTGCCAGCCTCTGCCCTGCCCTGCTGCCCCAGTCCCGTGCTCCCACCACCCCCATTCTGATGGTGCCCCTCAGGCTCCCCACACAGCTCCCCCTGTGCCCAGCTGCTGTTCCCATCCCCCGCATCTCACAGACAGCTCACTCCTGACCCACTCTCACCCCCCATCGCTCCAGTCCCGGTAGCTTACGTGATATTATTGTGAAATATCTGCCTGGGCTCAGACTCACTTCAATTTACGAGCTCAGCCTGATTTAATTGCAGGTCTCTTGGAGTGACCGCCCGGGGCAATGAGCCACGGAACAAACTTCCCGGAGCTTTTCCCCCATCCCTGCGCTCCAGTGCGTTCGACTCTAGTGGGGGCCAGACCGGAGGGGTGGGAAACAGGGCAGGGGGCTGGGTTCGGAGCTGCACAGAACTTCCCCTGCTGCCTGCCTTGGGGCGTCTTCTCACACCCCTGTGAACATAGAAATGAAGCATGTTGGGAGGGGAGGGTGGTGATGATTAACACACTAGAGTCCCCGCCGCGGATGGGGGAGTGAGTGGGGAGTGGACGCGAGGAGCAAGCCATCTTCAGGGCCGCAGCATTCCTGTGCTAGGCTTGGACTTGCCACACCCCTCCCCAAGGGCTGATCTTTGGGCAGAGAACCACAGCCCCTAAAGATGGGGTCACTAGCCATGGGTGGTGCATGCCCGGGGGCCACATGCTGGAGGCAAAAGCTATTGCTCACTCCCCTGCGTGGTCTCCCCACCTGTGCGTCCCTCTCCATAGTTCCTGGGCTGCCCAAATCCAGCTGGGCTGTTTTGTTCTCAGTGCTGAGAGTCTAGGGCGGGGGAGGAAGGGGGCAGATGCATGGTCTATGGGGAGCACTCGCTGTCTGTGCTGATGGGGGGCGTAGTGACCGGCCTGGAACTTGGAGGCAGGCGCATAAGTTTCCGGAGGGAAGGATCTGGAGGGGGCGCCCAGCAGCCAGTCTGTGTGCACATGGCTGGAATGGTGGCTGCAGCAGCCGTGCCTTGGTAACTAGTTCTGTCAATAAAGAGCCAGCAGCCTCCCATGAAATAGAGGAGATTCTGTGGGCATTTCCTCTGCCCATTGTCCACAGAGCAGTGCCCGGCCCATTACCCTGAGAGGAGGCTGCAATTTGACTAACCTCGTAAGGCACCTCCACATCTCCCTGCCCAGCACCAGGCATTTGGGTGCTCACCCAAAACTCATGGAGATTGGGGCTAAAGCACATTCACCACCACAGTGTGGTCCAGATCAGCACCAAACAAACCCCAGATTTTAGTGGGGCTGGGGCCAAACTTTGCAGCTGGCCCCTACTGCCCCTTATAATGGGCTGGACCAGAATCCCAGGTCCAACCAGCCGGGTGCTTGGCCCAAAGTGAGCTCGTGACGCTGCTCCAGTGGCTGTGGGAGAGTTTCGTGGTGGGTGAGAGGTGAACAGGACCCACTGACCTATCAGAGTAGCTGGGAGACAAACACCCACAAGCAACAGGCTCAGGCTGAGGGGCTCATGTGGCATCAGCCCTCCACCCCCAGGACACGTGTCACGGAGTCCCCGGGCGATGCTCTGGAACTGCTCCCCACAAAGCCGGGCAGGACTTTGGGGAGCCTCCTCTCCCTTGGAGCAGACTTGTTCAGGGCAAGAAGCTCACACGTCTTCACCTCCTGGGTCTCTCCTTGGAGCATTCAGCATCCTCTGCCCCTCCGTGGGCTTCCCACAGCGAGCCCACCCAGGCGGGGTCCTGGGGAAGCCACAGGGTTCTGCACCCCCACTTTGCAGTCAGACGTGACTCTCAGCCAGCAAAACAGAGGTTTATTCGATGACAGGAACAGGGTCTAAAACAGAACTTGTAGATACAGCGAACCAGACCCCTCGGCCGGGTCCATTCTGGGGGGAAGTGAGCCAGACCCCTAGGTCTGCCCTTCACTCCTTGTCCCCAGCAAGCTCCAGACTAACCCCCCCCTCCAGCCCCTCCTCTCTGCTCAGCTCCTTTCCCGGGCCAGGAGGTCACCTGATCCCTTTGTCTCCAACACCTTCAGTTGGCACCTTTGCAGAGGAGGGGCCCAGGCCATCAGTTGCTAGGAGACAGAGTGCCAGGCATTTAGGTGCACTGGCCCTTTGCTCTGCAGCAATCACACACCCTTATCCCACCACCTAGATACTTAAGAACTGCCTAGGGGACACTGAGGCACCAACACAGTATTCAGAGAAAACATTAAGAACATTCCCAGTTCGTCACAGACAAACGCCCACAAGCAACAGGCTCAGGCTGAGGGGCTCATGTGGCATCAGCCCTCCGCCCCCAGGATGCGTCACCTACATTTGGAAGCTCCGGTTGTTTCAGCTGCATCCGGAACCTGCAGGGGAGCAGAAGCGGCTCTTGTGGTTCTTGGCTGTGAATCACAGACTGGCTCCTAGGACTGGGCCTCGAGGAGCCGGGGAGGGATGTGTCTGGTTTGTTCTGTGGGCGGGTGTGTTTCTGCTTGGGCTGCCCCAGCTGTCCTGTTCTCCCCACGCCGCTGGCTTGGGTCTGCGTTGGGTTCTTGGCTGCTGAGGGACCAGAAGAGTGAACGCTGGGGGCCAGGACACCTCAAATGCTCGGGGGGGCGGGGCGCAGATCTGTGCTTTTCTCCCCCTTTCTCTTGCCTTGATAAAGCCCCAGCGGTGGGATTGCTGTAGCATCTGGTCACTGTTAATGCCGACCACTGAGCAGCTTCCCAGCTTCCCACCTGCCTCGCTCCCTTCTCGCCTATCAGGGCTCCATGTTCCCCCCAGCTGATAGGAGCCCCACAGGGTTAACTGACCAAGCTGGTACTGGGGAGATCCTGCCAGGCAGCAAGCCGCACTTCCCTCACCTGGCCTTTTCACTCACTCAGCAGCAAGTGAAAGCCGCACTTCCCTCACCTGGCCTTTTCACTCACTCAGCAGCAAGCGCCTTGTCTGGCTGCCGCTGCTGTGGTGTCAGACCCCGGTCTGTTGTTCCTTCGCTGGGGGATTCGGGTCTGGGCCGGATTCCCACCCCCCCCCCCGGCGATGGAAGCTGTGGGGTAGCACGGGAATTGCACACGAGGCAATGCATGCAGGCACCACGGTGCCAAAGGAGATTCCCTGCAGTATGGAGGCTATGGAATACTTTGGCGGGTAGTTACGATGTTACCAGTCTCCATGCTCTGTGGTTTTTAAAGCAGCCTCAGGCAATTCACCCAGACTAGGCACACACGGGTGACGCAGCCTTTGCCAGTGGCTGAGCCCTCCAGGCCAGCTGGGCTGAGGGCTCTTTGTACAACACTCTTGCCAAAGGGGCCACATGTGGGTGCCTCAAGGTGATGCTAGCAATGGGAACGCTCCTGGGCTGGCTGACCATGGAGACCCCTTGTCGAAATACCCAGCAGGTGACACAGATACCAAGGGACCCAGCACGTCTCAGGTATTGTGGGTCCCGTGGGCCCAGCCTCCCAAAGGTGCTGCTCATTGCTAGAGTGACTTCCTCAGGTCCTGGAGAGAGTCCGTCCACTGACAACAGTGAGCGTCAAGCGTCTTGCAATACGAGCCGTCCTGCCACCAAGCAAGTGGCTGCACATGTTGAGGGGGGGCTGCCTCCCTTCCAGTGCACATGGCACAAGGCGTGTGACTGGCGACCGTTTGGGAGACCACCCCCATTCATTGTCCCTCCCCAGGGACGTCTCTGGGGCATTCGGAGATGAAAGCACCATCCCACTAGACTAGATGGTTGTCTTTGCACAGTGGTGCCCAGCAGAGTCCAGCTCAGCGCTGTGCCAGGCCAAGGGTTATGCCAGCTGAGTTGGCACCTGGCTTCTCCACAGATCGCCTGCCCAGGGCCCTGGCTGCTGCATACCTTGGGTAACAGGCTGAGGGAGCTCCAGATGGAAATCAGAGACGTGTGTGTCATTCTGTAACAACAGGGGGGAAAGTGGGCAGTGCAGGGTGGGGAAAATTTCAGAACAAACCTAACAGCCAGTCCTATGGGCTGATGGTTACAGTGGGGGGTGGGCTGGGAATTGGGACTCCTGGGTTTTGTCCATGACTGTGGGAGGAAAGTGGGGTCTAGTGGTTAGTGCAAGGAGGCTGGATGCCAGGACACCTGGGTTCTATGACTGGTTCAGCAGAGGGCTCACTGTGTGACCTGAGGCAAATCTCTTTTTTCCCCTCTGTACCTCATTTTCCCCCTCGGGGATCAGTTAATCAATCTCTTTAAAGCACTTGGGGACCTGTCCCTCCAGTTGCCTTCTCTGGAATTATTCGCCACATCAATCTGTCCCCCGCTGGGCTGTGAAGATTGGCAGGAATCAGCGCCGAACCTGTGTAAAACTATTGGCAGCTGCTTTGATTGGAGCTTGGGTTATGGGTATTGGAACGTACCAGGCTGCTGCCAATTAGCAGCATGGCAGTAAAGTCTTTCTTGCATTCCCGTGTGCCTGCCAGGCCAGACAGTGCACAGGACACATTCCAGAGCAGCATCTCTTTTGGGAGCCGCACTGGTGTCAGCTCACTAGCCCTGCAGCGAAGCACACAGTCCACAACTCCCAGCCCAGCTGGATGACCTTCGCTCGGGCAATTCATCCCATTCCTGCCTATGACACGACTCACTTGCCCAAGGGCTGCTCGGGGTGCAGCACAGGGAGCCTTGATTTTCCTCGCCCGGCTCTGCAAAAACGTGGGTTATTCCTGGCACCCAAACAACACCCCTGAAGCTGACGGATCATCCAGGGACTAATAGAAAACACCTGGAGTTTCTCTGGGGTTGCCCAAGGAGCGAACTGAGCCAACTGGTCAGAGAGAGGGATGGGAGGAGCATTCCAGCAGGGCGGGTTTCTGTCTTTTAATCAAACCAAGCGGAGTGACATATCGTGGATCAGGGCCAAACGAGCCAACGAGCCCCCAAAATGATGGCGCCTGGAATGCCACGGCGCTGAGCCTGGTCCATTGGCAAGCCCAGCGAAAAGGGAAGCCAGCAACACAAAGAGCCAAGCGGTTTGTTAACAGAGACCGGGATGGCGGCTGGCGGGCCAGATGTCCCCCCTCCCTGCCCCATGGCCAGCTGCTCCCAAGACCTTAGCGCATCGGGGACACGGTGGGTGTGGGGTTTGACGTGATACCACAGGAGCACTGCAGCTGCAGGGGGCTCCATGCAGGAACAGGCCAGAGGCTGGGGTGATGGCCGCTAGTTTGGGGTCAACCCCTGGCAGCCTCTCCACCCCGAGCGCTCAGCCTTGTGTAAATAAATTCGCTCTTTTTCTTTTAATAACAACGCCAGAGCAGAGGAATCTAAACCAACGTAGGAGGCTTGATCCACAGCGTCCGCCCGTGGAGTGGAGGCAGAAGTGAAATTTCCCTCAGGCTCAGAGCCAAGGCCTTTCACCTGGTGGCATCCATGAATCCAGCCCTGTCCACAAGACGCCATTGCATCACCAGCCAGTTAGGCCCCAGCCTTGGGCCGTCTCGCAAAGAACCAGCTCTTCAGGAGCAGGGGAAAGTGCCATGCTGGAAAGCCAACACTTTGGACAGCCCTGCCCCACCCCGGTGCATTCTGGGACAGCTGCACAGCAGCCTCCATATCTGGAGATTGGAGGAGTAACCCCAGGTTGGCCAGTACCCTGTTGGCAAAGCATTCTGGGGGCAGAGGGTTGGACTAGCTACCTCCTGAGGTCCCTGCCTACTCTGCTAGTCTATGAGTCTATGATTTAAAAGTGCCATTGTGGGAAGCATCCATTGAGGACCAATTAGCATAAGAGGGCTTGATTTCTCGACCCACAGCAGCAGGGTGAGCAGCACCTCTGGAAACCAGGCTCAAGCTGCCCCAAATCAGTGATCACTTTAGGAAAAATGTTGGTGTCCCGCCTCTCCGTGCCTCAGTCTCCCATTCTGCAAAATGGGGGTAATACTGCTGGACTCCTGGAGACATTTGCAGGCCTCCTTCCAGAACATTTGCAAGGTATGTTGAGATCCTGTAGTGGGAGGAGGCCTGTCTGAGGATTGGTTTTGACCAAGTTGTGTTGCAAGATCTTTGGGGCAAGGGACCTGGCATGTTTTGCAGACCCATATGCACACGCACAGCCCACAAGAGATGATGTGGCAAACTGCTCTTCCGATGACCTCCAGGGTCTCCTGAAATGGGAGCAGCGAAGCTGCCTGTGCCTAGAGCTTAAGGGAGCCCGTGCCACTCGATCTGGGAGCTGGCCACTCGCATCTGAAGGTGCAGATTCTTCCCTGGACAGCCATGTCCATTAATGCACCAACAGGCTGCAAATTCCCATCTGCATTTCCCTTCCCAGGCCTTCCCAGCAGAGCCGCTGGTGTGTGCTGCATGTGGCCCATCGGCGGCTACAGCTTCACAGTGGCACAGTTTGCTGTTGTGCACGTCTGGGCCACAGGTGCTCTGATTTTGGCCATCCAGCTGGCGAGATGTGTGGGGGAGAGACAAGGGAAGTCGCCTGCAGCTGTTGCACTCCAGGAGCCGCTTGACTCACTCGGCAAGGATCTGGACTCATCAAAGGGAGATAGACCTCCTGGCTTGGCAGATTGTTGTCTAGGGGATTCTGGAGGTTACCGCTGACTCAGTGGCTCCCTAGCCATAAGCTATCCATTGGCAAAGCTATACTGAGAGTTGCCAGTTTCCCTGACTGAGAGAAATGCCTGACTGTTTAAGCACAGGATGCTGCTATGTCCCTATAGGGCCATTTTCAGAACTCTGCATTGAGTAATGGTTGCTAGTTAGACAGGAAGGATGGGATGGTGCCATGGTTTGGGGGCTAATCTAGGACTGGGGAGACCTGGGTAACATTTCTTGCTCTGTCACAGGCTTCCTAAGTCCCTGTGGGCAAGTCTCTGAGCCCCTCTGGGCCTCAGACGCCGATCTGTAAAATGGGACTGGTAGCATGGCCCTAGTGCCAGATGGGTCAGGAGGAGACATTCGGCAAAGACAGTGAGGTGCTCAGATACTCTGGTAACGGAGCCATCTAAGACAGAGAGAGAATTGGGGAGTCATTGTATTTCTTTGGCATTGGTGATTTGCGGACGCCCAGATAAAGACAGTTTCCTTTTGCAAAGAGGTTACAGTCTAGGAAGCAGCAACAGGGAAGGAAAGACCTCCCCAGAACCTAGCAGCGGAGGAAAGTCGGGCCTGTCTTTTTTAATCAAATGCTAATTCATCTCCACGCATGTTAATTGCCCAGAGCGATGTGAATGAGAAATGGGAGGCGGAAGCCAAAATGGTCCCCCAGTGATAATAACTGACCTGTGTTTGACCCCTTTAATCAATGTGTCATCTACAGTCTGAGATGCAGCTTTCACCGGGATCTCTGTAGCCCCCAGGGAAATGCAGCCATCTCTGAGGTGATGCACAGCAGCTGTTGACAGCCTCATAGCAACACTACACAGCTGGGCAGGCCAGGACGGGAACACCCCAACCCTCTCGCTCAGGAGGTCAGGACCATCTCTCTCCCAAAAGGTAGCAGAATGACGCCCCGTAGTGTCACTGTGGGGTATTATTTCTCCAGTGGCTCATGGGAAGATCCTGTCACCTGTGCTAGCTCCATGCAGAATGCGGGTCCCCAGTTTACCCATAGCAAAAAACTGGGCTGCATGAAAAGCCATGAACAGACTATTCATTGAAATGGCCCATGCAGAAACCTGTGCCTGATCGTACCATATAGGGAGGCACAACCCTGCCCACAGGACTTTACATTCAAAAAAAGACAAAGCCATAAGGAATGAAACCTAGAAGCCAAGTCAGACAGAACGACTCAGGCCTTCTCTGCTCAAGGATCTCAAAGCACATCCATGCCATTAGCCAGTTCACACCTTCTCAGGCCGGAAGGGATCTAGCGTGACCTTGAGCAAAGCAGCAACCCAAACAGTGGCCTTCTGAATCCTAGCTTAGTGCCCTAACCCCTGCACCTGGCTTCCTCCTCGCATTTGACAGCCCCAGAGCCAGGATGTTCTCAGATTCACTGACACCTGCGTTGTTATTTCTCTCGACAGAGCTGGGGGGCAGTTCCTCGCACTAGCAGCTCCTCTGGGTCTTTTCCCCTCTGATGTGTGGCCAGTACAGTGTAACCGAGCTCAGAGCAGCTCACCATCAGCCCCTCTTCTCAAAAGTGGATGCTTCAAAAACATCTTTTCTGACCCCAAATCCAGCCTGACACTCTTCCGGGGTGGGGGAAGTGTGCACACACTCACACATACGCATGACATGCTCCTATGAGCCGCAGAACAGCCCTCTAGCCGGCCCTGAATAATTTACCTTGGCTACTGCCTCACACCTCCCTCTGTCTGTCCTCACCTGAACTTCTGAAGCCTGTCTCGGTGTCTTTTCCCAGCTTGGAACCGTCTCTGTTCAGAAGTTCGCATTTCACAGCCTGTTGCTGTGTCAGTGTTTTGGGTCACATGCTTCGTTTGAAATGATGTGGCATTACGTGAAGCTAGGACAAAAACTTGCCAAACCCATTTCTAAATGGTTCTCAAAGCTCCCCACTTCCTTTCCCTGTCCAATGCTGTCTCTTTCCCCTTGATGAACATGGGGTTTGCTTCCTGGACTCAAATGACCATGGCTTTGGTATGATCCGAAGCCCTGGAAGTTCAATGGGCTTTGGAACAAGTCCTTGGTCAATGACATCATTGGTTACGTCATAGAATCATAGAATCATAGAATATCAGGATTGGAAGGGATCTCAGGAGGTCATCTAGTCCAACCCCCTGCTCAAAGCAGGACCAATCCCCAACTAAATCATCCCAGCCAGGGCTTTGTCAAGCCTGCCCTTAAAAACCTCTCTGGAAGGAGATTCCACCACCTCCCTAGGGAACCCCAGTGCTTCACCACTCCTAGGAAAAAAGTTTTCCCTAAATAGCCGAACCTAAACAACCTCCGCCCACTGCAACTTGAAGACCATTGCTCCTGTCATCTGCCACCACTGAGAACAGCCAAGCTCCATCCTCTTTGGAACCCCCCTTCAGGTAGTTGAATGCAGCTATCAAATCCCCCCTCATTCTTCTCTTCTGTAGATGTCATCAGTGTAAAAAGTGTTCAGGGCTCAGGTCAAGGAGGAGAGGTTCGTCAGTTAAGTTGCGCGCTCTCTGCTGGTGGCCCAGTACCGGAGCAGAACACTTTGCAGCTATTGGGCAAAGATGTTTAACCCTTCGTCCCTCTCCCTTCGAATTCCTCCAGGCCGGAGTTTAATGGGAGTTGCAAATGCTCTGCAGATCTCTGAAAACCAGGTCGCAGAGGGTCAACGTCATTGGCACTGCACCAGCTGAGCAGTTGGGCTCAGGGCCTGTCTTAGTCAGTCAAATTCAGGGGCCAAGCCAATGACTCCAGCGCATGCCCGCCGAGTCTGGCGGTTGTTGGCACGTCTGAGCCTCGTTGTTGCTAATGAGAATGGCATGGCCTGAGAGACGTGCACAGATTCCCTCCGTAGCCGGGTAGCCAGGAGAGCAAGCGATAGTTCTTGCTCGTATGCCACAATACCTCGTCTGGCTTCATCTTCGTATCAAAACAAAGCAAAGCCCAAGAGTTCGGAGCTCCTGACCGTGATTCCTGCATCACTCATGTGGGGTTGAATGTCTTTGTAACGAATCCGCAGGTAGGTACAAAAGTGGTGAAGCCTGAGACCCCAGGTGGGTTAGAGGAGGCCAGTGCCACTTAGGAGCAATGGGCCTCTGCAGAGCTCCCATGAGCTCCATGTGCTTCAATTCAAATGCAGCCAGCCCTGGGTAAACTGTTCTGCAAACAACATCTGCAGGAAATCTACAGTTACTAATGTCTCATTGACTCTAATCTCCCAGGCTGGAGGGACAGGATTTTTGTCTGTGCGGGTTTTATTGTTAGTTTTTCTTTCCCTGCCCCCACCACCCTTCCCATTTCTTTCTTGGCTTCGGCCCGCTCCGAGTTCAAAGGTCCAGGCTGCAGGTTGGCGACAGTTCGCTGTGGCTTTAACATTCCTGCCATCCTGGCTGGGTGGTTTATTTTAACTTTGTCGTGCTTTTCCGTTCGGCCCCCATCTGTATCACCCTCCTCTTACTGCTGCAGGAACTCGAATGGGCATAAAGCCAGCGTCAGTCAGCGAACACCCCTCTTGCCTCCACATCCCCCTTTACATTGACCTGGTAACTTCGCAGCAGAACAGCCCATTTCTGGAGATCTCAGTCAAGGCCGTGCAAGGTCAGAGCAGAGAGTGGGGACACATTGGTTCTGTTCCCAGCACTGTGAAGGAATTGTGAGCCGGTGGGTGGGTGGGGGGCTGGGCGTCAGGACTCCTGGGTTCTATTCCCTGGGATGGCAGTGTGGTCTAGCAGTCAGAGCAGGGCTCTTGGAGTCAGGATCCTAAGCCTGGCTTTGTACCTGACTTGCTGTGGGACCTGAGATGAGTCGTGTCTCTGCCTTCGCTTTCCCAGCTGCGGCAATGTTTGCCAAGTGCCGGGGCCCGGGAAGTTCTCTGTCAGCAGACAGCACTCTTGTTCTGGGCTGGGGGATCTCTCTCCACCTCAGCAACCACAGCTAAAGCTAACAGGCCCCTCGACTCAGCCTGACCACAAGACACTAGAGATGGCAAGGCCCATCTCCTTCCTCGTGCCCGTGTAGCTCTATGCTCAGTGCGTGCGACATGCCCCCAGCTGCAGAGGAGGAGAGGGGCTGGCAGAGCCACGGTTATGCAGCCTGGGGTTGCAGCTCACAGGGTGGAGACTCATACTTTTAACTCAGTCCTTAGTGTTGGCCAAGACAGCAACATCCCCTCCCGGCCGGGCCTGGCTGGATATTCACTAGTTCTCTATTCTCCGGCAAGGAGGCCCCTCACGCACTTTCCTGGTGGCCATTCTACTCTGGGATTGACTCTGTTTGTAAGGCTGGCTCGGGATGGAATCTGTAGCCCCGGCTGACGTATCGTCCTCTCACTCCCCATGTGTGTGGATGGAAATAGACCCTGAAGCTGACTCCTCTGGCTCACCCCCAGGTGAACTGGGCATCACTCAGACTTCTGAAAGCCTTTGCCAAGGTCCCTCACAGAAGGCTCCTAAGCAAAGTGAGCTGTCATGGGCTAAGAGGGCAGGTCCTCTGCTGGATCAGAGACTATTTGAAATATAGGAAACAGGTAGGAATACAGCAATATGAACTGACTCAAGACAAGTGGACTGCGACAAGTTACAAAGGGGACTGGGTGACAACAGGGCAGGCGAAATTCAGTGTTGATAAGTGTCAAGCAATGCACAAATAATCCCAGCTGTACACACCAAATGGTGGGTCTACATTAGCTGTTAGCACTCAAGAGCGAGATCTTGGAGTCATTGCGGAGCGGTTTCTGAAAACGTCCGCTCCAAGTGCTGCAGGAGTCGAAAAGGTGACCAGAACATTAGGCCCCATTAGGAAAGGAATCGATAACCAGAAAGTATCCCAATGCCGCTACGTAAATCCATGCTACGCCCACAGCTGGAATCCTGCATGCAGGTCTGGTCATCCCCGTCTCAGAAGAGAGAGATTCAGATTGGAAACAGTGCAGAGAAGGGCAAGAGAAATGACTGAGGGTCTAGAACAGCTTCCAGATGAGGAGAGATTAAAATGCCTGGGATGGCTCAGCTTAGAGAACACACAGCTAAGGGGGGATATGAGAGAGGTCTATAAAACCAGGCATGATGTGGGGGCAGTGACGAGGGCAGTGTTATTTACCCCTTCATATAACAGAAGAATCAAGGGTCACCCAATGAAATCAACAGGCAGCAAGTTTAAAACAAACGAAAGGGAAACAACCTGTGGAACTCACTGCCAGGAGACGTTGTGAGGGTCAAAAATATAACTGGGCTCAAAAAGGAAGGGGATAAGTTCATGTTGCAGAAGCTGGGACTAGATGACAGGGATGGATCATCCAGTAACTGCCCTGCACTGGTCATTCACTCTGAAGCATCTGGCTCCAGCCGGTGGAGGACCTAGGCTGGCTGGACCATCAGTCTGACCCAGCCTGGCCGTTCGCATGTAACAGAGTCGCGCTGGCTGCAGGGAGAGGAGACTGGCTTGTTGAACAGCGAGGGAGGGAGCCTGTGCCACAACCGTGACTGAAGGGGGGGGGGGGTGGTGACGAACTGGGACTGTTCTTAATGTTTGCTCTGAATACTGTGTTGGTGCCTCAGTGTCCCCTAGGCAGCTCTTAAGTATCTAGGTGGTGGGATCAGGGGTGTGTGATTGCTGCAGAGCAAAGGGCCAGTGCACCTAAATGCGGCACTCTGTCTCCTAGCAACTGATGGCCTGGGCCCCTCCTCTCCAAAGGTGCCAGCTGAAGGTGTTGGAGACAGGGATCAGGTGACCTCCTGGCCCAGGAAAGGGGCTGACAGAGAGGAGGGGCTGGAGGGGAGTTAGTCTGGACTTGCTGGGGACGAGGAGTGAAGGGCAGACCTAGGGTCTGGCTCACTGCCCCCCAGAATGGACCCGGCCGAGGGTCTGGTTCGCTGTATCTACAAGCTCTGGTTTAGACCGTGTTCCTGTCAGCTAATAAAACCTCTGTGTTACTGCTGGCTGAGAGTCACGTCTGACTGCAAAGTGGGGGTGCAGGACCCTGTGGCTTCCCAGGACCCCGCCTGGGTGGGCTCGCTGTGAAGCCCCACGGAGGGCAGAGGATGCTGAATGCTCCAAGGAGAGACCACAGGAGGTGAAGACTGGTACGTGAGCTTTCTTGCCCTGAACAAGTCTGCTCCAAGGGAGAGGAGGCTCCCCAAAGTCCTGACTGGCTTAGTGGGGAGCAGTTCCAGAGCATCACCCGGGGACTCCGTGACAACTTGTTGAACAGCGAGGGAGGGAGCCTGTGCCACAACCGTGACTGAAGGGAGGGCGGGGGGCAACGCCCCAGTGTTTGATCCAACTCCTGCTCGCAGAGCGGGTTCTGCTGGTGCAGGCCGACCCACAGCATTTCAGACACTGGTCTGTGCACAGACAAAGGCCAGCCCGGGGCCAGCTCCCTGCAGCCCAATCCAGGATCTACACACCAGACAATTTTTCATTTCAAGCATTTTTTCCACTCCTAAGCTGCCTTGAGCTGGCTCCCCTCTGTCATCACTTATCCCTCACCCCGGCCGAGTCCTGCCTGCCACGGTGCCGTGATCTGGGCCCAGTGGCTGGGAGCTTGCAGTGTGCAAGGGACAGAGAACGTGCGCCCACCCCAGCCTTGCCCATCCACGGGGCTTGCCTGCCTCCCACTCCCGATGTTCCCCCCATAGGCAAGAGCAGCATCGGCAAGTAGCAGCTGCCAGGGAGCCAGGAGGCCGGCGGGCAGCCCACGAGACCCCCCCGTTTTCTCTGCAGTGAGAGCAGGCAGAGCCTAAGGTAGCCAGGGCTCCAGCCGCAGCTTCTGGTAGCAGGCACCAGCCAGAGGTTCCCCATCACTGAGCAGGACAGCCTGTTACTCGGACCCCAGGGGAGCTCCTCTGGGTCCACAAATCCCCCAGTCTGGGAGGGGCTGACACAGGCTCATCTGGGTCTCAGCTCCCTTCAGGGCACTGTAGGTTTAACCCTTTGCTCTCTGGGAGGCCCTAACCCCTGACACGCCCCATTCCATGTCCTGGTGAGACTTTAAAGAAGGCTGGGGGGGAGGGGAGGGGGACTCTAAAACTGCCCTAGCTTCAGTGCTGCCCCTGCATGAGTTCCAGGACCCTCTCTATGGGCAGGACAGGGGAAGTGGGTAGGATCAGTGCCTGCAAGTGTCGGGGGGGACAGAGGAATTCCTTGGTGTGCTGCGTGGGGTGCAGGGCTGGGAGGAATATGGAGGAAATGAACAAAGGGGACATTGAGGCTGGGTGTTGGAGGAGCTCTGGGGCAGAGAGAGGTATCAGGCTCTTGCATAGTAACCTCAGGAACGGGGTCAGAGCCTTGCCCCAGGGGATTATTCCAAACACATCGGGTAAAACCTCAGTGAACAAAGCGTGATGAGCCAAGCCAGCTCTGAGGAGAGACGAAATGTGGCTGAACAGGGCTGCAGGTCTCTGGGCCAGGTCTACATGCAAAAGTCACGTCAGCCCAGCTAGGTGGCTCAACAGGGTGAAAAATACACACACAGCCCCAAGCAGTGCAGATAAGCTGACCTAACCCCCGGTGTAGACAGCGCTAGGTCAAGGGACGGATTCTTCCCTCATCCTGGCTCCCGCCTCTCAGGGAGGTGGAGTAACCAGCCCAACAGGAGACCCTCTCGCAGCACTGTTGTGAGTGTCTACACCAATGGAAGTGAAGAAGGATCGCTGGTGCCTTGGGATTTCTTCAGGGATTGTTTGAATAACTCCTCGTCAGCATTAGCCCCTGAAAAGGAAGTGACTGGAGTCTAATGGTTAGAACCTACTTTGCTTCCTATCTCTGCCACAGACTTGCCACTTGGCCTTGGACAATTCCTTTGTCCACTCAATGCCTCAGTTTCCCCACCATTAAAACAGGGCTCAGGATGCTGACTCTTCTCCCGGAGGATACTTGTGTGGCGTTGTTAATTAACCCTTGTCCAAGCGCTTGGAGACACTGACGGGCAAAAAACGGGGGCACTGCTTGGCTTTCGGTTCTGCAAAGCATCCCCGCCGACTGCTCTCAATGTCTGGGGCAGGCCCCTTGCTGCGGGGGGTTTCGGAGGCATCTGGCCCATTCGCACATGGCGATGTTGAGAGAAAAGTTGCGACCCAAATTGGAGCGGCAAAGCTGAGACGCTGACCTGGGTTCCTGGGCGGAGCTGGGGCCTGCTGGATCTGTCGTTTGGGCCCCAGCCTGTCCCCTGCATCAATGAAGTCCTGGCCCCAAACTTCTGAGAGCAACAGGCGGCAAATCTTGTATGGAAGAGAACAAGCCCTATGGAAAATGTCTCTCCCCTCCCCCACGCAGCGCCGCTCCATCTGCAGGATATTACAGCCCCTGATTGCATGCACATGTGCAGGACTCCTCTGCGGGCTGCAGCTCTTGCCAGCACAGATAGTCATCAAATGGAAATAAACCGTAAAATATTTGTGCTGGCGTCTCCAGCAACCAAGCCAGCTGCAGGCTCTCAGCTGCTAGCCCCCTGGAACTACAGCAAACAGGCCCGGAGTGAGGCTTGCCAGATGAGACACCTTGATCCACCTTGTGATAAAAGGTTTATCCATGGGGACCAGCTTAGCTAGACCTCCCCGTGCATCCCCCACAGAGCCAACATGTGCGTGGGCCCAGTTGCTGCCTGTTTCTCATCCGTATGCTGTTGTGTGAGGCAGGGGGTTGTCTGGTGCAGGAGATTTGGGGGGCAGTTGAGCTGATGGGGGTTGTAATAGGGATCCATTTGCCCTGGAGTCTCCAGTGCCAGGAAACTGAAGGTCACTAAGTGTAACAGTGTGATCCAGTGGTTAGAGCCCAGGACTGGGTGACCAGAGGGCTGCTTAGGGTCTGGCATAGTTGTCCCCGGAAAGGGGTGGCAGCCTCATCCTACGGGTTGACAACCGGGCTGGGTAAAGCCTTGGAGAAGAGACAGCAAGAGGCGGAGCTAGTGTTGTGGAGAGAAACCGCAGCCTAATAGGCTAAGGATCTCCGGCCCTGCCGCAATCCCCCCTGTAGAGAGCACTGGCCTCAGGCCTATGCACCCCGTAAATCCTGCTTAATTGACCTAATCAGTGCCTGGGCCTGCTCTGGCCACAGGCTCCATCCCAAAGCCAGCACTGGCCGGGGGCACATGTGCTGAGTTCAGCAATGCCACTGGCGCTCAGCACGGGCTGAACTCCCAGCTGGTGCATCCGGCTCCTTTAGCCCAATGGAGCTGGGCCAGTTCACACCAATTTCTGCTCAGAACTTGGCCCCTTGAGCAAAAGCCATGGTGCATTCCCAGAAAGGTGGCCTGCCCACTGGAGTTACTTCTTCTCTTCTGTGGGGCAGGGGGCATGGACCCTGCTATTCCTCTGCCCCACGCCCTGCAGTGCAAGCCCCTGTCGGCTGGAAGCCATCCCTGGGCCGTCTCCAAGGAGGGGAACGGCTGCTGCAGCCCCTTTTGCTCAGGACCCCCTTGGCCCAGGCTGTTTCCCTGACTTGTTGGCCCTCTTCGCAGACCCCGGGAATCCGTCCATTGCAAACTCCACCCTGCCACGAAGCAGCTCCCGAGCGCCATTGCTGAGCATGGCTGGGTTCACCTGTCCCACCTGGCATCGGCAGAGGAAGTCTGGCTTTCTGCTCTGAACCCTGCGGAGAGGCCGGTCGGCCTGCGTGGTTGATGGGCGTATCCTGCTTGGTGCTGCGGGGATTTGCAGGGCGAGCTCACCCTGGGAAACGAGTTAGGGGATCTTTGCACACTGTAACTGGGGTGGCTGTAAGAGTCAGGGCAGGGACAGATCTCCAGCCGCAGCTGCCTGGAGACAATAGACAGCAATCGACGGGCATGTCCATTGTGCCACGTACCCCAGTGACGGCTGCTGTTTCTGACATAGAGAGGTCGTTGGCCTTCCTCGACCGCTCCTTAGCTTGGCAGAGGGAGCCACAGTCAGCACGCTGCTTTGGACGTGGGTTGAGGGAAGAAGCCCTATTGTATGTGGCCTTCAAAGCGGCAGGATGTTCTCACCCTCTTGACTCCTCTGGTTGAAAACAAAGCAGCAGTTGAACCCCTCCTTGGGGTGTGGAGTCCTCCCCTGCCTTCTGTGAACACAGCCCACGAATTCTCCTGGTCTGGCCACATCACTGACTCCTCCACTTGTTCATCCAGACATTTCCCTGTAGCCCCACCCGTCACACTCAGACCTGTGGTCCCTTTGCCCAGCAGGTGTATGTCCGTGTCCTCATCTTCTCCAGCGAGGTGCCTGACACTCATCGTCCTTCCTGCCAGTTCCTCATTAGCTCAGGCACAGTGAGAGGCAGGCAGGCATGGGGCTGTGTATTTGAATGAAAGCAAAAGGACTCACCACTTGGCAGCTCCCGGGGAGTCTCGTCTGGCTCCTGGGGCTCTGCACACACTGTACAGCTCTTCCTCCCGAAATAAAGGAGAAGAGATTTAAGGGCAGCCTCTACGGGGCTGCCTCTGCTGCCGCCCATCACCTCAGTCACCCTCAGTGCCCCTGCCCCCGAGCCTCTCTGGCCCATTGCTGGCCTCAGGGCAGAATTGCAGCTGGAGGGACGGGCACTGGGGAAGGAGACGAGTGTGAGATTTGCCACATTCCCCCTCCACTCGCAGGACCCAGGCTGTGCTGCATGCGGGATAGAACTAGTCCTACCCGAGCTCCTAAAGGGAGCTGGGTCCTTGCTCAGAGGGGAGCCTGCCGAGGGGCTGCAGGAAAGGAAGTGGGTCGTTCAGGGGGGTGCTCTTCCCTGGGGCGTCAGTAGCATGCGTGGTGCCCCAGCGGCTGTATGAAAGCCCAGCCCGGGCAGCTTGTGGTCCCTAGCGATCCCTGGCTCTCTGTGCACCAACATGCTGCCTCCCTACAATCCTGTTCACCTTCGCAGCCCGGCCTGAACGGCCAGGTAGTTAAACAGCTGCGGTGCAACCGCCAGAGGAGACTGAGCTTCAGTGGTGGGTGGGGAAAAAATCCTTACGCCTGAATTTGCAGAAGTGGGTGGCGATAGGAGAAGCCTGGCTGTTGTGGGGAGGGGGATTTGAGAGGCCTTCCAGGGGCCAGGAGCAGGGGGCAGGGCTGCCTTTCAGGAAGTACTGGGCACCCACCCTGGGACAGTCAGGCCCTTTTGGAAGAGTCTCTCCTTGGGTCCCCAAAATCACTAGCTGCTTTTGGCCATGGATGCCTCAGTGCTAGATACCAGCAGGGAAAGCTGCCCTTTGGCGCTCAGTGCGAAAGCCACGCCTGGCTGGCCAGGGCTCTGGGGGTGGCTTTTCTGAATGCCTCCTAGTTGCACAGCCCGGCACTGGAGCAGTTCGCTGTAGACGTTCTTGGCATTAGTTTTAGTCACAGGAAATTTTGTTTAAAAAAAAAAATCGGAGCTAAAAGAAATCAAAGAAGGAAACAGTCCCCTCCCCCACCCCCAAGACAAGCTGTTGCCCAGATTGGGGCTGGGGAGGGGAATTAGTTGTCCTGTTTCCACGTTCTTTCCCCTGTCCCTGGAGCTGGATTTGCCATCCTGAGCTCACACGCTGTCAGCTCCGCTCTGGGCCAGGGCCAAGTGTTTCAGCCCTGGATCGACTTCCAACAGAACAAATGGTTCATGTCGGAGATGGGGCAGGTAGGTCGCTTCGTGCCGCATGAGCTGCAGGCAGGCAGCCGGGTGGGTTATGGCCTAGCCAAATCCTCCTCTTCGGCAAGCTGAGCCCCACAGAGCAGGTCAGATGAGGGCTCCACGCTGCGTTTTTACAGCTCACGGGAGGAGTATGGAATTGCTTTGGCTGCCTTTCTGAACTCTGCAAAACCTTCTGCGGTTTGAGCCTCTGGAAAACAATAGCATACTGTAATTTCTCAAAGAGACGCCCCGCCTTTTGGACACTCCAGTCGTTTGAGGTGGGCACACTTCCCTAGAAAGACCATCCAGGAGCGTGTTACCATATTTTCAGGAGGCTATGCTCCCCCCGGGGCAAACGTGGCACCTTCTTTGTCACACATCAATTTCAACTTCTCTACAAAGTGTTTCATTTGGATGGAAAGGGCTGGTTTTGTTAGGGATGAACTGACCCGGGAATGCTACAGGCATTTTTCTGAGGGCTGGCAGTGGGACCACTTACCCCTGCATCAGTGATAAGCCTGGCAGCAAAATATGGTTCTAATAATCAGCCAGCGTTTAGCTCGTTGAGAATGATTTGATTAGATCATGTTCTCCTAGCAAGGCCATCGGGGTGGGATTTTTTCTACGGTTAATAAATCTCAGGCGATAAATTCTTAATAATCGAGTGTCATGTTATTTTCAACGCTATTTTTGTAGACAAGTTTGGAAATGAAGGGCTGAAGCCAGCTGTCGCCACAGGATCAGGGCTTTTGCACGTTTCCATTCGGGTGAACATTCCACATGCCCGCCAGGGAGCCTGGGGCCGGACCTGGGTGTCCTTGGCCGTGCTGGTAGCTCCGGTAGCTCCATGTGTCACAAGTCCCATGGCACTGCAGACACACCCTTAGAGAGCTCAGTGCGCTTCACAAAGCAGCTGTAAGTAGCATCAGACTTACCAATGTTCAAACACCGGGTGTTCAAAACTCATGGGTCGGCCCCTCCCAAAATAATCGTGAGATTGTCTTTAAAAATCTTGTGATGTTTCCAAAGGGCTAACAAATGGCAGGTTCTGTTTGTTTGCCTTCTGGGCCTAAGCCTTCTGGGGTCACATTTTCCAGCTTTTGTCTGCGACCAGGAGGGCTAGAAACTTGCCTCTGAGACGAAAGCTGAAACTGTCCCATAACCCAGGATCCTGGAGCTCTGGCTCTTAGTACAACCCCAAAGACAATTTAATCATGCGAGTTGGCAGCGCTGTTATGTGGCGCATGTGGCACGCCCAGGTTAAGTGGCTTATCCAGTTTCAGAGCACGGACAGGAAATAATACATGTCTGGAGATACTTTCGAAGTGCGTAAGAACTTATTAAACTCCAAAGCGGCCCGTTGCCCTTATCCCAACATAGTCTTTACTCCATTTCCTGCTTCCACACGCAGCGGTTTAACGGCTCCGCCAAATTCCTCTATCTTTGGGGTTTACACAATAAGCACAAAGAGACCAGCACAATAAATGAGATCTCCCTGTTCTCCTCCACGCCATCTGAGCCCTCATCTTTTCTCCTCCCCAGCAGGCGGGCTGCAGCTCATTTCGGATGTCAATGACTTGGAGTTTGGCAGGGGAAAGCGATTCTCCTCTCAAGAAGGCTCTGCTTCATTGCCAGGACCTGATTTCCTCTCTGCCTGTGTCACTGGGGTACCAGGTAAAAGGTAACGTTGCCAACAGACACACAGGATGTTAATGTCGGTCTCTCCTTATGGTGCGACAGCTCAAGCCACTGGTCTTGTAGCCTGGTGATGCTCCCTGCCTGGTGTTGGGACACAGAGGGTGCAGGAGATGCCCGCTGGAATGAACAGGAGCATGTCTGCAAACGGGCAGGATCTCGCCCTTTGTTTTCCAGACCCATAATGACTGAACGTTTGTTCCTAAGAGCAGCTCCTGACGAGAAGAGCAGCCTGGCAGCTAAGGCTCAGAGACCTGCTATGGCCTGGCAGAAATTGGTTTGAAGTGGGGACGGGAGTGTGTTGAAAGTCTTTTTAAACTGGGCAATTGTCACTGATTTTAGGCAACAAACTGTGTGAACACACTTGGCCCAACTGCCCACACACACACACACGCACACACACACTCAGGTATCAGACAGGTGTTTACTGTTAGCACAGGTCACTGGATAATCTTGTGATTTCTAAACACACACACACACACACACACACACACACCCCTCTCTTTCTCTACAGCTATATTTGGTAGATCGCTATTCATGCTGGGCTCCTGGAGACCTTTGCCTCACCAGCAGAAACTAGAGACACTCAGGGGGCATTATCAGATCTGGTTTTAATCTTGGGGAAGAGGACGCACCAATCCTCCAGGTGGGAGTGGACCTTTGTGATCCTCCCCCGACACCTTCAGTGTCAGTACTGTCAGTTGGGAGACTTTGCTGCTGCTATTTTCCTTTGTATCGAAACCTGAAATAGGGTCGAAGGTACCGTGTGCGTCAGAGCCGGGCTGGAGTGCAGCAAACCTGAGCGCTCTGAGCCCAGAGCCAGTGGCACAGGTCTGCGTATGGCCCCAGAGACCATCTGCAACAGGAAGAAAGCTCATTGCTAACTGTAGCCAGCCAGCAAAGCCGAGGTTGTGTTGCACCTGGATTCAATTGCTTTGCACTGAATTTGTTCCAGCCCTGCATTTATTCTCTGATTTTGGATTCGTTCGGTTGCAGGCAGCGTGTCCATGATGCCATTTGGAAAGAGCATCTGCCGGTCTGCATATGTCTCCTGTGCTGATTGCTAAGTGCTGGATGCTGTGACTGGAGTCAGATTTCGCCCCTGCGGGGAGGGAGGCCTTAGCCAGCATTTGGGCACGGGCCCTTTCGTGCACCAAGCAAGAGTCGTTTTCTGAGACTACGGCACTGCCACAACACTTGCCTTTATACACAGTCCTGTTAAGATGGCTGGGATGGCTCTGACATGAAGTCCTGGGTCTGCATATCCTCTAAGGCTGATCAGGTCTGGATTCAAACGTCCTAGCTCAGGCCTCATACGACCCATTAGCCCCCAGGCGGTGGCAGCGATAGCCCTGAAATTGAAGGGGTGGACTAGAAACCCCTTTGAGGGCAGGCCAGCTGGGCCGCAGGAGACCTGTGCTCAGTTCCCTACTCTGCCCCGGATTCCTTACGCAAGCCGAGCCTCTGTTCCCCATCTGCCCTTCGCTCCTCTCCAGGCATGTTGTGAAGCTAAAATCCCTCCTGAGAGCCAGCTCAGGGCCTAGAGAGAAGGGGGAGACACTCTGAGATGGTTTCCCTCTTTGGGGGGGATAATCCACTTGCTGACATTTCAACACAACATGGTAGAGAAGAGGTGAAGTCACGTGTGGTTTTTGTTTTAATTCGGCTGGTTGAGAAAGCATATAGGTTTTCATATAACGTACAAATCATATCATAGAAAATCACAGCTTAGAGGCCCCAGCTGACACCCCAGCACCCGCAGGATTAGTTGTGTAGGGTTCATTTGTCATTTAGTTTTTGCTTTTTGAAGTGATGTCAAGTTAAAGTACATTTAAGAGAAACACATTAAATAGCCGTGACAATTAAATAGAGCAATTACTGCTTGTCTTTTTGACAATATAAAGCTTCAAGTTTACTGTGTAAAGAAGCAATGGCCTCTCCATAGAGAGGGGCTCAGAGCGAGGCGCTGAAGGAGCCGTCAGAAGAGCAAACAACAAGAAATCACATGGGTGCAGAACCCGAGGAGGAAATTAGCTGGCCTTATCCTTGTATAATGAGCATGTGTAAATACAGCATGAAACTAAAGGGAGATGCAATACAAGGATCGAGTCCTTCATGCCAGGGTGCTTTATAATGAACCAAAAATGTAATGCCCTCACAAGATGCCAGGCTCCCTTTTTTCCAAAGAGACCAGCTTTTAGGTCAGGCTACCATTACATGGGAAAGCCTGTCGCTTTTATAAGGTGCTTTCCCTCTGCTCAGGAAACCAGCTAGGAGAGTCTTTTCTTACTCTGGGTCTGGAAAGTGTCCTGAGTGTATCCAGAGGGAATACATGGGGCCAGGCATGGCAGGTCCATCTCGGCTGTGCTACTGAGTGTACTAAGCACATCTAGCAATGATGCACCTGCTATGAAACTAACTGTGCCAGGTGTGTCCAGATAGAATAAAGCTGCTGTGGTGCTAAATGCAGCAGGTAGGATTTACCTGCTATGAAGCTAACGGTACCAGGTGTGTCCAGGTAGAAGAAAACTGCTATGGTGCTAAATGCAGCAGGTAGGATTTACCAGGTATGAAGCTAACTGTACCAGGTGTGTCCAGGCAGAAGACACCTGCTATGATGCTGAATGTATCAGCTAAGTCCACGGAGGAGTCACCCGCTGTGCTGCTGAGCGTGCTGTCCCATAGAAGGTTCCTAAATGGACTGCAGCCCAGTAGGTCACTCAGAGGATCACCAGGAAAGCAGGGAAAGAAAAGGATGGCAGGAGAAACCCAGCAGAATATCCCCACATGCCAGAAGTGGAAAAGCGAGAGATTTAGCCCTTGTGCAACTGAGTGGGTCCTGTGACACTCAGAGGGTGGCCTCCCCCCAGCGCAGAAGGCCCAAGCTCTAAGCAGCACGTAAGTCCCACTGGAGCCCTGCGTGGTACGGAGGCCTGGTGCTGGCCCTCTGCCCAGGGCTGAATTTCAAGGCCAGCAATAATGCAGTGGGCGAAGGTAACTCCCTACCCTTGTGATCTCAGCAGCACAGAGCCATTCGGGTCTGGAGCCGAGGGACATCCAGGCAGAGCCAATGGGGAACTCTGAAGTGTGATGGGAAACAAGGACCCAGTGTTATGGGGAGATAGGATCTGGGTTGAGTTACAGGAACCTCCTGGAAAATACACCCTCCCCCGCCTCCCCTCCAAAGGCAGCCCGATTCTGTCCTCATTTAAGTGGTGGTTTCATGGTGTGCTGGCGAGACCAGGTCACCCCACAGTGGCTGGCCCCGGGGATCGGCTACACCCCACAGTCCACTATATGCTGCTGATCAGAATTCTCCAGGGCCGGGGCTCACTGTTCACCCGGGTTTGCTCGAGGGAGCCCTGAGCGAGGGGCCGTGGGGGCCCCTGCGCGTCCCACTCGAGGGCTACCCGAGCAAAGTGGCTCAGTTTAGAATTCAAGGCTGCCAGCACCACAGACTCCTGCAGGCTCTGCAAGTCCAGCCTCTTTCTGTGGCCACCAGCAGTGAGGGCTCAGATGCCAATGAACCAGGCACAACAGATGCTTTCCCAGAGCCCCTGGAAGGCTGCAGGAGCACAAGCCTCCGGGCAGCAGCCTGACCTCAGAAACGCTGCCCGTGGCAGGGCCCTTCCTGCATCGCTGTTCTGACCAGAGTCAACAAGCGAACTAAGCCTGTGATGCCTCCTGGCCTGAACTTGCCCCTGATTTCCAGGGCTAGCAGGAGGGCTGGGATGTGTTTGGAATCAGGTGCAGCCTGAAGGGGGTGATGGGGAAAAGCCATAGGCTGGCTGAAGGGAGAGACTCATTCCACTCTGGAATGGGGGGCAGGGGGGGCATGTTTACCTAATGACCCATGCCCCACATACACAATAACACACACTCACCCAGCCCGGCTCCATTCACAAATACACACCTACACACACATTCCTGAGAAGCCGCCTGGCAGCCCTCTCCTTTTCTGGGGTGCAAAGGATGGCCTCTCGCTCCAGGGTTAGGTGGGAAAACAACCCCCCCAGGCTGAGCTAATCGTTATGGGAAGGTGGGTGGGCGGACAGGTGAGAGCTGACAAAGAAACAGAATAATAAACTCTGGGTCTGATACCCTCCCACCCCCACCACACACACTCTGCAACTCATCTATAACTCGTGCAAAATGAGTGCGAAACGTGCCCGCTCTGGGGAACATTTCACACGCCTGTCAATGCCTCCACAATGAGGGAGGCGGGTGTGGGTCAGGGCGTGGGGTTTGGCTTGTTCTGCCTCCTTAGAGCTCTTTTTAAATGCTTCTTTGCCCCATCCTGGAAGCTGACCAAATTCAAACCCGACCACCTGAAGGGTGTGTGCAGTGGGGGGTGCAACGGGGAGGGGGTGTGTGTGTGTGTGTGTGTGTGTGTGTGTGTGTGTGTGTGTGCACGTGCTGTTTACACTGCAAGTCATTGTTACACAAACGGGGAAAGCCAAACAACAAACTGAAATACAGAGCCCAGTTCAAGGTCCTTGCCTGATAGTCCAAGCTTTCCGTGGGGTTGGTCCTGGCTACCTGAGAGATCCCCCCACCGCGACCCTGAACTTCCCCAGTCGCCGTATTCCATGGGAACAATGTAACTTCCAGCGAAGAGCTGGAAGCTCTAAGCCAGGACCTGAGCTGGTGCTTTGACTCCGGAACTCACTGCCACAGGATATAAGATACTGCACCTCGTCACACATACAGCTAAACCCAGTGCCCTCTCTCTCCCCCCCCATTCTGTAATAGATCCCCATTCACAGCAGCACTTGTGCTTTCCCACAGATAATCCTCACTTTTTAAAAACCTAGGTCACGTCTCGCTAGTAGGCAAGGCAGAAAAATCTCACTGCTATTCATAGCTGGGCAAAGCCTGGATTTTCCATTTCATGGAAAATTCCATGACTCTGGCATTTTTGCTGTTCTGCAATAGAACCGACCAAAAATTAAATGTCTCGTGCAGCAAAATTCCAAAAAAAATTTAATTCTGGGTTGATCGAAATGTTTCGTTTTGATAAATTTGAAAGAGTTTTTTCTGCTTTCGCCCATTTCAGCTCGTTTTTAAATAGAATCCCCCCAGAACTGGCTCCAGTTGGCCCCAAAGTCTCTCGCCCTCAGTCCTCGTCTGCTCTTCCTAACGAGCTCACTGTACTGAGGAGATGCTAACACGGCCACAACTGGCCGAGAGCAGAGCCCCATGCCCGGGGGGCCAGTTTCCGCCCCCTGAGGGTCGGAGGCAAAAAGCTACAAGGAGGCCGGAAACCTTGGCTTCAGTGGGGCCATTTCTGCTCATTCTTCACTCACCCTCTGACCCGGCCGCGGGAACAGCAGCGACTGGCCCTGGCTGGCTGCTGTGTCTGGCTTAAATGGTGAAAGGAGCAAGAGGGAAATATAGAGATTAAGAAAAACTATCGCTCCCCCCGCAAGACAAATCAGCTGCTGCTCCTGCTTTCCGGCTCTTTCTGAGCAGGGACCGGGGCCCCCACGCCAGAGAGCTCAGCTCAGCTCAGTTGAGAGGGGGCTGGGGCTGGGCATGCGGGATCAGGGCTGAGGGGGGAGCGCTGCTTCGGGGCCTGGCTCTCCAGCTGGTGAGTCTGGGCTTGCACGAGCTCTCGCCAAGGGATTTCAGGCAGCCGTTGCCTTATGGGAAAGTCTCCCTAGCCACTTCCTAGCTCTCAGGGGAGTTCAGCACGCACCCTGGTGACTGTCTGCCAGGCTTGTAAGAGCAGGTCGGACAAACCCCTGGGAGGGATGATCTCGGCTCAGAGCGGGGGTGGAGGGGGTGCTACATGACCTCTCGAGGCCCCTTCCAGCCCCACATTCCCACAATGCAGCTTTACTAGCCCTGGTGGAGACGTCACAGTTACCGGCCAAGGAGCTGCATGTCATGGAAACGGGGCCTTCTTGTGACAGTGTGACCGGGACCCCTGGCCAGAGCCACAGCGGATCTGTAGCGACACCCAGGGTGTCCAGGTGTCCGGTTGTTGACCAGAGCGCCGGGTTGAAAAGGGACCCTGGCAGCTCACGCCGTTAAAAGTCCCGTCGGCGGTGCTGCCCAGCTAAGGCATGCTAGTCCCTACATGTCCTGGCACCACACTGCGCCCTGGAAGCGGCCAGCAGCAGGCCCAGCTCCTAGGCAGGGGGGTCACAGAGCTCCACACGCTGCCCCAGCCCCGAGCACCGGCTCCGCACTCCCATTGGCCAGTTCCCGGCCAATGGGAGCTGGGCGGATGGTGCCTGCGGGCGACAGTGGCGCATGGAGCCTCCTGGCCCCCATGCCTAGGAGCCAGACCTGCTGCTGCTTTCGGGACGTGCACAGCGCTGTGCCAGGACAGGCAGGCAGCCTGCCTTAGCCCCCCGGCTGCGCTGCCTGAGGTAAGCCTGTGCTCCAACCCCCTGCCCCAGTCCTAAAGCCCCCCAAACCCGGAGCCCCCTCCTGCTCTCCAAACCCCTCATCCCTGGCCCCACCCCAGAGCCCTCACCCCCACACCAGAGCCCTCACCCCCTCCCACACCCCAACTCCTTGCCCCAGCCCAGAGCTCCCTCCCACACCCTGAACCCCTCATTTCTGGACCCACCCCGGAGCCCGCACTCCCATTTAGATTTAGAGCCCTCACCCCCTCCCACACCCCAACCTCCTGCCCCAGCCCAATGAAAGTCACTGAGAGTGGGGGAGAGCGAGCCACCGAGGGAGGGGGAATGAAGTGCGTGGGGGGGCCTCGGGGAAGGGGCAGGGCCTATGAGGAAGGGACAGGGCTAAGGTGTTCAGTTCTGTGCGACTAGAAAATTGGCAACCCTAGACACAACACGCGTCCACCTGCCATTAGAGGGGGCGGGAGAGCTCCGAGGCGGCCAGTCCCCAGCACCCACTGTCCATCTGCTCCCGCAGACCAGGACTTTGCAGGGGAAACTTTGCCTTAGCTCTGAATAAGAAGGAAGGTCCCATTGGGGGGGGAGGGGCAACCACGTTCCTGGGCTGTGCTGAGAAATAAGCCTGCGATTCCCCCCACCCCATACGTTCTCATGGCTGAGCGCGGGGGCCTCGCTGCACCCAGTGGAGCCAGCTCCACACAGCCCAACACCAGGCAGCTGGCCTCAAAACACCGCAAGGCTGGCTTTAAAAAAGGGAGATCTAAAAGCGATCGGTTAGGGTCTCGTTTTATTTGTCTTCTGGGTTTGCAGCCTTTCGGGTGCCCCTGGGTCACCCGTTCAGGCTGGTCCCTGCAGCCAGCAGGGCGAGAAATGTCCCACTTGGTAACAGCACGGAAGAGTTCTCCCCGAATCGCATGACTGCAGGGACTCTGAGAGGCAGATCTTGTGGGGGTCACAGTAAGTGTGAGCGACGAGTCAGGAAACGCTGGAGAGAGAGATCTTGTGTCCATTGCTACCTGCCTCCCTGAGACCTTCTCAAATGTCTCCTGCTCCCACCCACACATACGTCACTGACACAGATACATGCTGCCCTGTGTGTCAACAGGCCATATCAACGCAATTCAGGATCCCAGGCACATTGCAACAAGGGGCCTCCCCTGGCTCGCCCCTCCAATCACCCACACATGGACTGTCTGGTGGGCAGCCCATTAGTCCTCCTCTTGGGGAGGGCTGGGGCTCTCCTCCTCCCTTGACAGGCAGGCATGGCAGCAATCCTCCCCCCTCCCCCTTAGTACTTACCTGACCTGCCGGGGTGTATCTGTTTGGGGGAACCAGCCCACTGCACGCGTCTCTTCCTGCCATACATAGTCCTCTGCTGGGGTGGGGTTGGCAGGGCCTGGAGTTAAGACCCCATTGAAATGAGCAGAGTAGGCCCCCCTCTCCGAGCTCTTGTTTCAGGCTCTCTGAAGACTCAGGAAGATCTCACTGCAGCCGTAAGTAGCACTTGGGTCATATCATTGCGCGTTTCTCTGCCATCACGAGGGTAGCAACTCACTTCTTCTTTTGGCAAATGAGAGCGGAGATTCGGATGCAATGACATGGCTCCCAGTGCTGGGGCCCTAGATACAAGCCTGTAGCCCCATGCGGGTGCGGGAGAAAGGGCATGGAACTGCAGGGAAATCCTAGCACACCTTATGGTGAAACCATATGGAAAAAACAGGGGCAGTGGGGGGCAGGGCTGCGACTCCAACAGTCCTACTGCCACCCTGAGTGGGGCCAGGACTAAGCGTCTTTTATAAGGCAAATGCTCGGCGGCAGCACTGAGGCGACCCTGGGGGCCTGTGTCTGTTGCTCTCTGTCATGGGACTTTGGCAAAGTGATCTCAAATGAGCCCCTCCTTCCCTCCGGCCGCTGCAGCGCATCCCAGCGCCTGCCCCAGAGACAGCCCTCCAGGGAGCCCTCGCTGGCCGGGGCGAGCGAGAGCAAAGTGGGGAGTTGGGGGAGGGGGTCACACCGGGAGGCTGGCAAGTGGCCGGGGCCGGAGAGGCTGGGGGGTAACTTACCCCTGAGTGTGACGTCCCTAGAGTTACTCGTTGCTAGTGGTCATGTTGGCCTGGAGGCCTAACCCCACCCCCCTTTCACCCAGGATGTGCCCCCATCCGTGCACAGAGCCCAGGGTAGAATTGCAATGTCCAAATCAAGTGGTGCAGGGCAGAGCGGCTCTGAGGTACAGGGGGCGCGACAGCAGTTCCACGAGGGCATTAGCACATCTTGGCATCCCCCGAACCCAGCGAGGTTTGTTTGTGGTCATGTCCCCTTCCTTTCCACTCAGAAACAGCACCAACGGGTTGGCTTAGCCCCGGCCGGTCGCCAAGGAAATCTCCCTGTCCTCCGTTTACCACCGAGTCACTCTCGAACGCCGTCCACAGACTGGTGGCAATCCAAGTCGCCCTTCAGCTCAGGGCTTCCCGACAGCTTGATGCCAGTTTTCCAGTCCACACACCAACACTTCCCACGCTGCCCATCCAGGGCTGGGTGACACTGCGCATGAGACAGGAGGCTCTGATTAGTCCTTGCTGCACCGGCAGTGGGGCACGCCCAGCTCTGGGCTGGCAGAGAGGCACATCCGGCCCTGGGCTGGCAGAGAGACACGTCCAGCCCTGTGCTGGCAGAGGGACACGTCCAACCCTGGGCTGGCAGAGGGGCACGTCCCAACCCTGGGCTGGCAGAGAGGCACGTCCGGCCCTGTGCTGGCAGAGAGACATGTCCGGCCCTGGGCTGGCAGAGGGACACGTCCAACCCTGGGCTGGCAGAGAGACACGTCCGGCCCTGGGCTGGCTACAGCCTTAGCTGTACAGTGGGTGTGTGCCCCTCTCGACCTGTCCCTGTCCCCAACCCCTAGGCCAGGGATCCTGCTGGCAATGGGGGCGCAGGCCGTACCTGTTTGGGGTGGAAGTTCCCGTTGCGATCGCAGTTCGGGATGGGGATGATGTACAAGTCCTCGTGGGTGCGGGTCTGGGATGCGGCCAGCCTCTCCAGTGCTCGGTGCAGCTCGCTCTGGCACGACCCCTGGGCCTGCACAGAAAGCATTGATCGGAGCCCAACTCAGGGGAGGAAGAAGACCCCTTCCTTCCTTCCGCCCAGACAGGCTGGAGTTCCCCTTTCCTATCAATTGCCAGATACCCGCCATGTGGCAGCCACTAATAATACCTGGCACCTTGAGCTTCCTCCCAAGGGTTCCCTGGGGGAGGGGATGGCTGCAAACCACCACCCCAGGCATGAGGGTACAATACCCCCTGGGTGTTTGGAGACCCCCACTCCCTGCTTTAGCCCCTGCAACGCCTGGGGACCAGGGGGGACGTTGCTCGTTTCCCCTTCGTCGGTGTCGGTGTTGGGGGTTGCACTGCCCGCCCCCAGTGGGGAATTTCCTTCTCTGGGGCGCAGGGAGGGTGAAGAGCGAGGACACTGGGTAACAGGACAGCGCACCCCTGGCAAACCAAAGCTACCCCATGCTGGCTGCTTGCACAAGAGACCCGCCCGCTGGGGCCTCCTCTGCAGCCCCAAACACCAGTCACTTGTGGGCACAGAGAGGCGCCAGGGCATTAGGGGTGAAGGGAGTTGATCACAGGCCCGGGCAGCAGCAGTCGCCAAGCCACAGGTAGCGGAAGGGGCATCTCACTATCTGCCTCGTCTCCTCCCGATGATGCGAGTTCCCGTTGCTCCTCATCTTCACGCCGCTGTTCACCCGGTCGCGGGTTTTTGCCTGCTGCTTCAGGAGACACTTCCGGTCCTGGATGCTACATGGGCTGAAGCTGTTGTTGGGGTGGTCGATCTCCTCCTTATCTGTAAAATCAGAAGGTCAGGGAGAGAGGGGAGCAGTCAGCGGGGAGCAGCGTTTCGGGCGGCCTGGAGCAGGACCCTTGCAGAGCGATATCCAGGAACTGTAGCCAGTGCAGCCCCGGCCTGCTCCCCCTCCCTGCCCTCCACTGTGCGGAGGTGCCGGTAAGCTGCAGATGGCCCTGGTGCAAAGCCGCAGGGAGTTTGTTACAGGATTGACTCAGCCCGGGGCTCCGACGTGCACGTCATATGCGTTTAGCTAGCTAGGGCAGGGCTGCTGTTCACTCTCCCAGAATGCACCAGCCGTGCAGCATGGGAGACCAGTGGTGCTGAGCTGCACCCGACGCAGAGCTGCAGGGGCCATGTAACCGTCAGGGAAGCCTGGGCCAAGCCTGGTTCAGTGCAGCTTGCTCCGGTCTGTGGCTGTGTGCTGGTAGCTACTGGTGACCCGTGTGAAACGAAGCCTCAGGCCAGCGCCAAGCGACGCCTTTGCTACAGACACCCCCATTTGCACGTTGGTCCCACAACTAGTTCCCATGCGATGGATGCCCCCCTCAAAGACCCCACCCCGGGAAGTGTCCCAGGTTGGACGAGTCCCGGGAATCCAGCCAAGCACTGATGTACAGGGATCACTTTAAGCAGGTGCTACTGTCATGGACATCAGCGCCTGGATGGACCAACCTTTCCACCTCCTGTTGATGGCCGAGACGCGGCCAGAGTGGAAGATTGCTCCAGACAGCCTGGGGCGCTGCCTCCACCGGCTCACATGCAGTGTCAAACAGGACAGAATAACATGAGATTTTGACTCAGATCGTTACCTGGGGCTGTGGCTGGTGATTCCCTCTTCCCCTGGGGAGAGGGCCCAGCCCACTAAACCAAGCCCTAATACAGCGCATTAACGGGGAAAGAGAAGCCGGAAACGTGAGCTGCTTTCCCGGCCGCCTACAGACACTAGAGCAGCGCTGCGCTGGCTCCTCAGTCACCAGCCAAAAGAAGGGATTTGCCCAGTTCACCAAACCACTGTTTCTTGCCTAAATGTCACCCAGCCGCTTAATAAGTCCAGAAACCTCAGTTGCTTTTCATGGCACTTCAGTCATTTCCTCCTCCTCACCTGTCTGACAAGTCTCACTGATCTGTATTAAATTTGGGCCAGGTGCAGACAGACGAAGGCTGAAGAGTCTAAACAGACAAATAGGCAGGAGAAAGCCAGGCTCCTTCTTCCCATTTCATAGATGGGGGAACTGAGGCACAATGAGATTAAGGCCACGCCCAAGGCCATACAGTGAAACAGCTGTAGAGCTGGGACTAGAACTGAGGTCTCCTGAGTTCCCATGCAGGGCCACAGCTCTCCATGGCACGTAACCAGGGTGTGTCGGCCCGTCTGGCTGGGCGTGTCTCTGTCCCCCCTCACCGTGGTAGCCACACAACTCACAATGCCGGATGGCGGCTCAGTGCCGATATCCCCATTGGAACTCCCCCCGGAGGAATATGCAGAGCTGGGAACTGATACCCCAGTGAGTGCCAGGCTAGTGCCCCGGGCACTGGCCTTTCTCCCTCTCCGTAACTCGGAGGCCTCCTCCTCTTCCTTCTTCCAGCCATTGGCCCGGAGGGAAATTCACCAGGATGGCAGCAGCCACAGAGGGACGCAGGAAATGTCTCTTTCCCTGCTGCCCAGTTTTCGTTGTGGCCCCTGCGGGGAGCTTGGCACCAGTGAGTTTGTTCGCATGCAAATCTTTCTAGTGCCGCTCGTCCCCACTGGATTTTCCCAAGCTGCCCGCCATGGGCAGCGGCTGCCCGGCCTGCCTCTCCAGAACGACCCCTCCACCCAGCTCAGGGGCACCTCCCCAGCAATCCCGGCTGCAGCCCCAAGAGACAGGTCCATAGGCAGCAGCCAGCTTTGGCCCCTAGCCCAACTCCGAACTGGCCCGCTGACCGCCCCCTTCTGGGCGAGTTCCCGGCTCCTCTTCTGTGCCCAGTTTGCTCCCTCCCCCCGGGACTCCAAAACGCTTTTGCTCCCGAGCCCTTTTCCAAATGGGCTGAATAAAAGTTTCCATCTGTTATGTAAAAGTTGGCCTCGGTCCTGGGAATGTACATAGGATACAAATGGGTTCGCACATTAGCCCCTCTCCGAAGCAGCCTCAGCGGTTCAACGTAACCTGCCCCTTCCCACCCGAGGCCACCGGTGTGTGGCCATGGGGTGGGGTGGGGTGGGGTGGGGGGGCAGTTAGTTCTAGCACCTGGCTTAAAAATGTCTTCTCCCCCAATCTGCACCCCTCCTCCGGCTTCTCACACTTTGTCACCGGGTCCCTCTCACTTCCCGGCCCAGCAGCTTTTCAGCGTTGATTGTTGTTTTTAAATGACAACCGCTAAAGACACAGTGCTTTACTGCCCGGCTGGTTACTGCAGGGGGGCATGACGAGTGGTTCGTTGGAGGGCTGCACACAGGGGCTGGTTTCATTAGAGGAGTTGCTCGGGTATGCTAGGCTCTGTACCTCGGTCTGTTACTGTAGGGTGTCCTAGGACGCATGCTGTGCTGCACTCATGGCTTTATTATCATTGACTGGCTGATGACAGCCGAGCTGCACTCGTTCAACTGGCCCCCGAACAGGGGCTGTCCCAGTGACCCCACCCCCTGTCCTCCCACGCACCCCGCCCCTCCCTCCTGCCCTCTAGGGACGAGGACCCAGAGCACGTGTTGGGGTCACCTGTGCGATATCCTGCAGCAGCGCTGACATCCCGCATGTGGCTCCCTCCCCCCGGCCCTGCTCCAGAGGGCTCACGGGCCAGGCGATGTGGCCGCAGCTACGGACCAGCGGCTCCCTTTGCTGATGGAGGCTGGGGCCCGTGGCACAGCACCGTCTGACAGGAAAGGCACGACAGGCTCTGTGCATCCCCAGGACCCCTTCCCCACAGGCCGGCTGGGCCCCAGAGCTCTGTGACAGTCCCTCCGGCTGGCGTTTCCCCAGGAGATCTGTCGCTACCCGGGATGGTAACCACAACAAACTCCTCCCCTCCCTGGCCCCCCACTTCTATTTATACCCCCTAGGCCCAAGCAGGCAGCAGGCCAAGGAGACAGCTGCACCTTCCTCACCTTCCTCTGGGTGCATCCAGCAAGATGGCCAGGGAGCCAAAGAGGGGTCTGCTCAGGGGCCCCATCTCATAGCATAACCTTTGCCCAGGGTGTCTCGGTGGGCCCAGACCTGCCAGCCCCAGCTGGGGGCAAGAACAGCAGGGCCGGAGCTCAAAGGGAGGCTGATCCCCACGGGAAAAAGGTTTAACGTCAGCTCGTCCTGTCCCTGCATCCCTGGTCCGAATCCGGATGGGCCACATCTCGGGGCTCTTCCCCCTTGCCTAGGTAACCCCACTGACTAGTAGAGCCCCGCCTGCTGCCACCCTGCACTGAATGCTGGCACAGTCGGCGCATGCCATGCGGGCTGCGCTGGAAAAGCTTGACGGGAAGGCTTGTTGGAGGGCGCACAGCCTCGTCTGGCCCGAGATTGGTTGGAGCCCGGTGAAGGGGAGAGCAGTGCTACTGCTGCTAATGCTGAACGCTGCTCCTCCTTCAGCTCACGTGGGGGCTGCTTCCCGAACCAGAGCTCATGGGTTCAAGTCCCAGATAGGGACCGACTCCTAGGAGAAAAGACGCGCAGCCCAGAGCTCTTCCGCCAGGCTCCCAAATCCTGCAGAGCTGGAAATTTTAGAGACCCCCAAGTTTCCCCAAATTAGGGGCCACCTCTGAAAAGTGAGGCCCGAAGGGCCATGAGACCCTCCGGCTGGGCTGCACTAACGAGGCAGGAGGTGGCAAATCACCCACCTTCCCAGCCAGGGGCGGTGTTCGGCAGACCCAAGACCGTGCCCATCCATGCCAGGGCGGGTGCCTGGAGCGATGCTTCTGTGCCATTCGCACCCGGGATAAAACGAGGACACAACCGGAGGCCTAACGGGCATCGTTACACAGTAACGAGCTCCGGCCCCCTGCTTGCCTAGACGGCTCTCAGTGATGGGCTGATTCAGACTCCCCCCTCCCCCGCTTGTTTCCCCTTTCATTCTAGCACTTTATCCCCGTGGCATGGAAAGCTGGCGCTGGGCTCTGCCAGGCCCTGCACATCAACTCCTTTCGCTCTGGAAATGCGCCGCGTCCAACAAGCTCAAGTTTCATTGTCTGAGCTCCAGCGGCACCGACAGGCCGGCCGGCCGAGCGCTTACACCCACCGCCTTGGGCTCAGGGGCTGCTGCTGCACCCTGTGGGGCCCACAGCTGGGGGAGCGCAGTGGGGCTGCCCTTCCCCACTGATGTCCTGCAGGGGCACAGAGGGCAAAGGGCAGCTCCAGCGCACCAACCAACCAGCCCACAAACTGGCCCCGAACTTTCATCAACACTTTTGGGAGGCTCACAAAAGTTCAGCTAAACTACTCCCCTTGCCAACCTCACTTTCCCTGCTCTGGGATTCCAGACACAGTGGAGTCAGATCCACTAATGCTTCCCCTTAAAAAATACAGCCTGGCTGGCAGTGTAGGACCTCCAGGGGCTTCCCTCCTGATCCCAGGAGATCGGAGCCATCGCAGCACTGGCCGCCCCGGCTCACGCAGGACACTGCAGCATTCGAGGGGGTTCAGGGAAGAGGAATGAGAATCATCAGGGCCGGAAAAGAGTCTCCTAGAAACATGATTGAAAACATTGGGATCGTTTGCCTTAGGGAGGGCACAGAGGGGACCGGGCAGTAAGTCTAGAGAAGGGAGCTCAGGAGCGTCTGCTCTCCCGGTCTCACCACACAGGAAGAAGGGACCGTCCGATGAACCAGAAAGGTCAGACTTTCCAAACCAATGCAAGGAAATTCTCCACAGGCCGCATAATTAGACGGCGGAACTCATTGCCACAAGATGTTATTGAAGACAAGATCTTAGCAAGATTTGACGAGGGACTAGACCCATACCTAACTAACGAGAGTGATCATAGTAAATCCCGTAAGAGCTTTAGAAAGGCTATTAAACCTGCTCCGGGGTGTGTCCTGCTCTCTAACTACAGGGGTTAGAAACAGAGGCTGCTGACTGCAGGTCTCTGGCACCTTCCTCTGACACACGTGGTACTGGCCAGCTGGGATCCTGCACAGGACGGGCCTTGGGCCTGAGCCAGGGCAGCGAACATACGGCCCTATCAGATGGGATGGGAAGTTTAGATTCTCTTGCACTGCTGTGCGTGACGGTGCTCAGACCCTCACTGAGCTCCACCTGCAGATTCTCAATTATATCTGGATATTGCTTTGCGTGTCTGCTTACAATGCATGCACACACACACGGATACACACGTGTGCACACACACACACATGCACAGGCCTATGGACCAAGGCCATCAGAAGTCACTTGCCCTTGGGAGAAACACCCCTAAACCGTTTGCCGTTCACTCAGCTTCCTCCAGACTCCGTGAACATCAGCTGGGGTGGGAGTCCGACCTCAGTGCCGTTCCCACTGGCCCTCTCCACCTTCCTGCCAGATGACCCAGGCAGCAGCAGGGCAGCCTCAGTCAGACACCCCGAAACCCCTCCCCGCACAGCCCAGGCCCAGTGGCTTTGCCAAGGCGGCAGGCGCCGGCCCGGAGGGCAAAGATTTCTGCTCCTTTGAGACAGGACAGCATGTCCCAGCTGAGCGGGGCACATTGTGGGAAGCAGGATTTTCCCAGGATGCTCTCTGCTGTTCGCAGTGTGTTGTGTTTGATATTCATTTACGAGCTGTCACTTGCAAAAGGAACTTGAGCCTTTCCCTGGGACTCCAGGGAAGGAACTGGGCACAGAAGGCTGCAGCCAGGGCCAATGACACAGCACTCCTTGGAAATGGGGTTGAACCTGCAGACCTTCCCGTGCTTGTGTGGCCGGGCCCAAGCGGGAGAGCTGCGCCCTGTGCCCGGGGAGTCAGCACCCACCAGTCACTCACAGACACCGAAGGGGAAAGCAGGAAACAATTCTAGGAATAAAAAAGTTCATCTCAAGCAGAGTCCAGTTCTGCAAGCCAGAGTGTCTGGGCAAAGTGCGGCTCCAGGACTGCAAGACTAGGCGCGGGCGGCAGGAGTCGCTGTCAAGGGACCAGGGCTGGTTAGCTCAGCATTTGTTAAAAGCTGCAGGTTCCTTTGATTTCAGGATCCTTAAAGCTCCATGTTTGGTTCAAACAACATTTTTCCACTGCGTGTGCCCGGCATTTTGTTTTCTGCCTTTGCCGTGCAAACCTTTTCCACAGCCACAGGGCCGAGCTGCCATGTCACGAGCGAGGTCTCCTACTTGTTGTGGCCGCGGCCTGGGCTCAGGCTGTCAGCAAAGGGGAACAGCACAGCTGCAACCACATACGCTTTGAAGATGTGCTGGTGAAATAAGAAAGCGCACATACTACACGCACGCAGACCTTCACACCCACACAGACACACACAGACACACACACACACAGACACATCCTCACATGCACACCCATACACCCTCACACACACGCATCCACATACACACATTCCCTCTCTCTCTCTCTCACACACACACACATATCCTCACACACACACACACACACACCCCCATACACCCTCACACACACACATCCACATACATACACACACACACCCAACCTCACATGCGCACACACACACACACACGCACACCCTCACACACATCCCCTCACACACACAGAGACACAGCCATACATGCACACCACACACCCTCACACACACATATCCACATACACACATCCACATCCCCTCTCTCTCTCTCACACACACACACACACATCCTCACACGCACACACAAGATTTGCCTGGTTTTGGAACCCAGCTCTGTGGAGGGTTTGAACTATTCCAAAGTGGATTTTATCCTGACTGATTTGGGCTATAACAGGGCTGGGTCGGGCCCCTGTTTTCTCCTGGACATTGTTAGCCCAGTTTCGGAGAGTGGAAGGATACAGAAACCCACGCTGCTTGTAACAGGCTGTAGCACGGTCCATTTCCAAGTGCAGTTACAGCTTAAACTAATCAGTCGTGCAGAGGAAGAAGCATTTGCCCAAAGAAACGTGGTGAAATGCTGGCACTGCGCAATAGACTAGAAAGCCCCCTTGATTTTTAAGAAATGCAGCAGAACTGCGGTTTTCTCTCTCTATTGCCTGGGACCTGTCACAGGAGTCAGATTTACAAGTCCAATTCCCCCAGGTCCTCTGGAAAATCCCCAGCGGAAATGGTACCACGAAATGAGGTAAGATTTGGTTTTAATCATAACACCAAATCTAACCCGCTCAGGGAGATTTTTGTACCAAACACCTCGGTTTCAGCACAAGCAAACATGAGCTGTGCTGACTTAACTGAAAGCCCTTTATACACAGAGACGGTTCCTGGCACTAGCAGGTGAGAAATTCTGCTGATTTGCCAAACTCTAGCAGAGCTTTACAGGTAACTTGGCCTTGAGCTCTGCCTAAGCCAGCCTGGTAATTTGAGTTGGTGGCGCTCAGTGCCTGGACGCTCCCCGCGAAGGTTATCTCCTCCTGCCCTTTGCCAGAGCGGGTTGACTCCTCACCACCTGCCAAGACACAAAGTACAACAAGGGGACACGAAACAGACCAGTCAAGTGGCAAACTGCAAATGCCCTTCCTGTGCTGTGACGCCCTCCCTCTGTAGCCTCCGCTGCAGGAATCCAGCCAGCTCTGAACTTCACCCAGCCATGCTGGGAGGAGCGTTTTCAAGGCAAGGGCAAGCAACGACCTCGTTCTCCTCTTCGGAGAAGCCAGGGCTGGACATGGGGGCAGTTCCCTTCACAAGCAGGGGAGGAGAGAGAAGGGACACAAGCTTTCAGGCTTCATCATCACTGCCCCAGAGGAGGGGTTTCACCAGAGACGGGGGCACGTTGAGCTCAGAATGCCAGCGCCTCGTCTCCGCCAGGGGGAACTGGCTTGATGTAAGAACGCACTTTTTTGCAGTGAAAACAGCCTCGGGAACCCAGCCCTGGATTCAATGCTCCTCTGCGATGACAGGGTGGGTGCAGGGCCCAGGGGACACAATGACAACGCAGAAGGATGGGGGGTGCCTGAGCTGTGTGAGAACCCTGCCAGCATTGACACGGCCTGAGAGCAGCCAGGAGGGGTCACGTGCCACCACCTGACTTCCTGCTAGCCACAGCCCCTGCAGGCTCTGATCCGGTCTCCACTTTGGAGACTCAGGCCACAGGTGTTGCTCCCCCCTTGTGACTCCCTGCCTGTGCCTCACAAGGCCTGGGGGGCAGGGAGCTGCATTCCCCGCAGAGGATCCTACAGGGAACTCTTTAAACCACACCGCAGGGATGCCACCCGCTGCAGAGAGCACCTGGCTATTCCACCTGCTTCACCGGAGACGGGTGGGGTGGACCAGAGCTCTGATTCTGTGGACGCTGTGCCCGAGGGAGAGAACTGGATGCAAGGAGACAGTCCCTGCTACCCAAGCTATGCAACAATATTGGGCAACATTTGCTCCAGGTCTGGAACCCACGGCTGAGCCTTTGCTACCCTAGCCTTGGGAAGCCCTCTGCAGACACTAGTAAGCCACATAGTTGCCACCCCCAGCCCTCCCTGCTAGGAGTCAGTATCATTAACCCCTGTTACAGATGGGGAAACTGAGGCACTTAGCGGGTTAGTGGCTCAAGTCACTTGACCCCAAGGTCACAGAGGGTGTCAGGGAAAGAAAGGTTTTAAACACAAGAACCTGCTGCCCTGAACTTCTAACAGAGGAACAAGCCGAAGCTAAAGTGAAGGACTCTTTTCCCAGCAAATTTTGATTGATAGAACTAAATCACCTGGATTGGAAGGAAGGTGGCTTCAGATAGTGGCCAACGCTCTTAGGAGAGCGAGACACGGGGTTCCCGTGTATCTGCCCCACCTCTGCCAACAGCGGCTCTCCCACCGAGGCTGGGCAGGAGCTACAGACCTCATGCGTGCTGCTCCCACTCCCCCAGCAATCAGAGTGAATACCAACAAAACCCGCTGAGCCGGCTGCAGGGAAGCAGCTGTTGCCCGTGGCTGGTATTGTTTATTACGGTAGCCCCTCAAGGTCATGGCAAGGATCATTGGCTCTGCTGTGCTAGGAGCTGCACACGGAGCTGGGAGAACAGCCCTTGCCTGCAGAGCCGACAGTGCAGTCAGACAAGCCAAAGGGAACACGCGAGCCCAGAGAGGGGAAGGGACCAGTGCCCTGCCACAAGGCCAGTGTGTGGCAGGGCCCCGGGGGCGTGTGCTCACCAGCAGAGTCCTGCCATACGGGCCCAGGGAGGTATTTATGGACTCGCTGCCAGGCACCAGGTCAACGTTCGCAGTGCGGACACGTCTTCATTTTCATGTTTGTTGTTTGCTTTCCATGTAATTTGTTCTTTTCCAGGAAACTGCACGAGTCCTTGAAATGTGAAACGTGAATCCAAAGGTGGCACCGGCCGGAGACCCTGCACCAGGGTAGTGCCGGTGCTGATGGGACGTGGCGAGGCTCCGTGCTGGCCACTGATTGCCCCATGGCATGGCCATGCCACATGCTGTGAGCTGGCAGCCAGTCCTGCAGTGGTTGTCCCGGCTGGGATCTCACTATGTGTCTGGGAGGGCGGGGTGGTATATAGGTCGCCTGCCGTGCCAGCTGGACTGTTTGCCCGGTTGGGGCACACTTGGTGGTGGCGCAGGTGGATCTGAGGTCGCTGTCCCTTGCAAGACCCTGTCATTCCCGGGGAGAGGCATTTGGGGAGAAGCAGAGCGAAATGTTTTACCAACGGACTTCAAGCCCCCTCTACCCCTCCAACCTCCCCGCACACACACACACACTGCCTAGAGGTGTTGAATCTAAATGAGCCCAATAAAAGTGATTTAAACAAAGCAAAGACCCTTTGGTCAGATCAGCTGAAACAGGAAGCGCTTTGAAGAGGCAAAAGATTCACACAGTTTGGAGGAGCAGGTTCCATCATCCAGCCTGAGGCTGTGACGCACACGATTGTTGGGAAATGCCCAGGCTGGTTTTCCTGGCTGCAGGTCAGGGTCCCAGGGCTGGGCGCAGGAGCTATTTGCTCCTGGGGTGACTTTTACAGGTGCCCGAGCAGGTCCACATACAAAGGCCCCAAGCCTGTTGCTCTCATGGTGATCTTGGCATTTTTGCATGCGCCGGGGTGGGACCTAGTGTCACGGAGTCCCCGGACGATGCTCTGGAACTGCTCCCCACAAAGCCAGTCAGGACTTTGGGGAGCCTCCTCTCCCTCGGAGCAGACTTGTTCAGGGCAAGAAGCTCACACGGCTTCACCTCCTGGGTCTC